>NW_027660508.1:0-64229 GCF_963280865.1 Gymnoscopelus braueri | reverse complement strand
GGTCTCTAAAAGTGGGTTTTAGGAGCCCAACACAAAATACATGAGCCCTAATGCCTTCCTTCAGACAGAACTGACACCCACTTTCTTTAAAAAATCGTGGTTCAAAATAGCATTTTTGGGCTGAGATAAGCACTTTGGTGACATTTTCCTGTAACTTGTTCCCAGTACATTTTAAGTGGCTGCTGACTTTGTGAGGTCTGTAAAATTGGGTTTTAGGAGCCCAACACAAAATACATGAGCCCTAATGCCTTCTTTCAGACAAAACTGACTTCCACTTTCTTAAAAAAATCTTGGGTCAAAATAGCATTATTAGACTGAGATAAGCACTTTGGTGACATTTTCCTGTAACTTGTTCCCAGTACATTCTAAGTGGCTGCTGACTTTGTGAGGTCTCTAAAAGTGGGTTTTAGGAGCCCAACACAAAATACATGAGCCCCAATGCCTTCCTTCATACAAAACTGACACCCACTTTCCTTAAAAAATCGTGGCTCAAAATGGCATTTTTGGGCTGAGATAAGCACTTTGGTGACATTTTCCTGTAACTTGTTCCCAGTACATTCTAAGTGGCTGCTGACTTTGTGAGGTCTCTAAAAGTGGGTTTTAGGAGCCCAACACAAAATACATGAGCCCTAATGCCTTCTTTCAGACAAAACTGACTTCCACTTTCTTAAAAAAATCTTGGGTCAAAATAGCATTATTAGACTGAGATAAGCACTTTGGTGACATTTTCCTGTAACTTGTTCCCAGTACATTCTAAGTGGCTGCTGACTTTGTGAGGTCTCTAAAAGTGGGTTTTAGGAGCCCAACACAAAATACATGAGCCCCAATGCCTTCCTTCATACAAAACTGACACCCACTTTCCTTAAAAAATCGTGGCTCAAAATGGCATTTTTGGGCTGAGATAAGCACTTTGGTGACATTTTCCTGTAACTTGTTCCCAGTACATTCTAAGTGGCTGCTGACTTTGTGAGGTCTCTAAAAGTGGGTTTTAGGAGCCCAACACAAAATACATGAGCCCCAATGCCTTCCTTCATACAAAACTGACACCCCACTTTCCTTAAAAAAATCGTGGCTCAAAATGGCATTTTTGGGCTGAGATAAGCACTTTGGTGACATTTTCCTGTAACTTGTTCCCAGTACATTCTAAGTGGCTGCTGACTTTGTGAGGTCTCTAAAAGTGGGTTTTAGGAGCCCAACACAAAATACATGAGCCCTAATGCCTTCTTTCAGACAAAACTGACTTCCACTTTCTTAAAAAAATCTTGGGTCAAAATAGCATTATTAGACTGAGATAAGCACTTTGGTGACATTTTCCTGTAACTTGTTCCCAGTACATTCTAAGTGGCTGCTGACTTTGTGAGGTCTCTAAAAGTGGGTTTTAGGAGCCCAACACAAAATACATGAGCCCCAATGCCTTCCTTCATACAAAACTGACACCCACTTTCCTTAAAAAATCGTGGCTCAAAATGGCATTTTTGGGCTGAGATAAGCACTTTGGTGACATTTTCCTGTAACTTGTTCCCAGTACATTCTAAGTGGCTGCTGACTTTGTGAGGTCTCTAAAAGTGGGTTTTAGGAGCCCAACACAAAATACATGAGCCCCAATGCCTTCCTTCATACAAAACTGACACCCACTTTCCTTAAAAAATCGTGGCTCAAAATGGCATTTTTGGGCTGAGATAAGCACTTTGGTGACATTTTCCTGTAACTTGTTCCCAGTACATTCTAAGTGGCTGCTGACTTTGTGAGGTCTCTAAAAGTGGGTTTTAGGAGCCCAACACAAAATACATGAGCCCTAATGCCTTCTTTCAGACAAAACTGACTTCCACTTTCTTAAAAAAATCTTGGGTCAAAATAGCATTATTAGACTGAGATAAGCACTTTGGTGACATTTTCCTGTAACTTGTTCCCAGTACATTCTAAGTGGCTGCTGACTTTGTGAGGTCTCTAAAAGTGGGTTTTAGGAGCCCAACACAAAATACATGAGCCCCAATGCCTTCCTTCATACAAAACTGACACCCACTTTCCTTAAAAAATCGTGGCTCAAAATGGCATTTTTGGGCTGAGATAAGCACTTTGGTGACATTTTCCTGTAACTTGTTCCCAGTACATTCTAAGTGGCTGCTGACTTTGTGAGGTCTCTAAAAGTGGGTTTTAGGAGCCCAACACAAAATACATGAGCCCTAATGCCTTCCTTCAGACAGAACTGACACCCACTTTCTTTAAAAAATCGTGGTTCAAAATAGCATTTTTGGGCTGAGATAAGCACTTTGGTGACATTTTCCTGTAACTTGTTCCCAGTACATTTTAAGTGGCTGCTGACTTTGTGAGGTCTGTAAAATTGGGTTTTAGGAGCCCAACACAAAATACATGAGCCCTAATGCCTTCTTTCAGACAAAACTGACTTCCACTTTCTTAAAAAAATCTTGGGTCAAAATAGCATTATTAGACTGAGATAAGCACTTTGGTGACATTTTCTGTAACTTGTTCCCAGTACATTCTAAGTGGCTGCTGACTTTGTGAGGTCTCTAAAAGTGGGTTTTAGGAGCCCAACACAAAATACATGAGCCCCAATGCCTTCCTTCATACAAAACTGACACCCACTTTCCTTAAAAAATCGTGGCTCAAAATGGCATTTTTGGGCTGAGATAAGCACTTTGGTGACATTTTCCTGTAACTTGTTCCCAGTACATTCTAAGTGGCTGCTGACTTTGTGAGGTCTCTAAAAGTGGGTTTTAGGAGCCCAACACAAAATACATGAGCCCTAATGCCTTCTTTCAGACAAAACTGACTTCCACTTTCTTAAAAAAATCTTGGGTCAAAATAGCATTATTAGACTGAGATAAGCACTTTGGTGACATTTTCCTGTAACTTGTTCCCAGTACATTCTAAGTGGCTGCTGACTTTGTGAGGTCTCTAAAAGTGGGTTTTAGGAGCCCAACACAAAATACATGAGCCCCAATGCCTTCCTTCATACAAAACTGACACCCACTTTCCTTAAAAAATCGTGGCTCAAAATGGCATTTTTGGGCTGAGATAAGCACTTTGGTGACATTTTCCTGTAACTTGTTCCCAGTACATTCTAAGTGGCTGCTGACTTTGTGAGGTCTCTAAAAGTGGGTTTTAGGAGCCCAACACAAAATACATGAGCCCTAATGCCTTCTTTCAGACAAAACTGACTTCCACTTTCTTAAAAAAATCTTGGGTCAAAATAGCATTATTAGACTGAGATAAGCACTTTGGTGACATTTTCCTGTAACTTGTTCCCAGTACATTCTAAGTGGCTGCTGACTTTGTGAGGTCTCTAAAAGTGGGTTTTAGGAGCCCAACACAAAATACATGAGCCCCAATGCCTTCCTTCATACAAAACTGACACCCACTTTCCTTAAAAAATCGTGGCTCAAAATGGCATTTTTGGGCTGAGATAAGCACTTTGGTGACATTTTCCTGTAACTTGTTCCCAGTACATTCTAAGTGGCTGCTGACTTTGTGAGGTCTCTAAAAGTGGGTTTTAGGAGCCCAACACAAAATACATGAGCCCCAATGCCTTCCTTCATACAAAACTGGACACCCACTTTCCTTAAAAAATCGTGGCTCAAAATGGCATTTTTGGGCTGAGATAAGCACTTTGGTGACATTTTCCTGTAACTTGTTCCCAGTACATTCTAAGTGGCTGCTGACTTTGTGAGGTCTCTAAAAGTGGGTTTTAGGAGCCCAACACAAAATACATGAGCCCTAATGCCTTCTTTCAGACAAAACTGACTTCCACTTTCTTAAAAAATCTTGGGTCAAAATAGCATTATTAGACTGAGATAAGCACTTTGGTGACATTTTCCTGTAACTTGTTCCCAGTACATTCTAAGTGGCTGCTGACTTTGTGAGGTCTCTAAAAGTGGGTTTTAGGAGCCCAACACAAAATACATGAGCCCCAATGCCTTCCTTCATACAAAACTGACACCCACTTTCCTTAAAAAATCGTGGCTCAAAATGGCATTTTTGGGCTGAGATAAGCACTTTGGTGACATTTTCCTGTAACTTGTTCCCAGTACATTCTAAGTGGCTGCTGACTTTGTGAGGTCTCTAAAAGTGGGTTTTAGGAGCCCAACACAAAATACATGAGCCCTAATGCCTTCTTTCAGACAAAACTGACTTCCACTTTCTTAAAAAAATCTTGGGTCAAAATAGCATTATTAGACTGAGATAAGCACTTTGGTGACATTTTCCTGTAACTTGTTCCCAGTACATTCTAAGTGGCTGCTGACTTTGTGAGGTCTCTAAAAGTGGGTTTTAGGAGCCCAACACAAAATACATGAGCCCCAATGCCTTCCTTCATACAAAACTGACACCCACTTTCCTTAAAAAATCGTGGCTCAAAATGGCATTTTTGGGCTGAGATAAGCACTTTGGTGACATTTTCCTGTAACTTGTTCCCAGTACATTCTAAGTGGCTGCTGACTTTGTGAGGTCTCTAAAAGTGGGTTTTAGGAGCCCAACACAAAATACATGAGCCCTAATGCCTTCTTTCAGACAAAACTGACTTCCACTTTCTTAAAAAAATCTTGGGTCAAAATAGCATTATTAGACTGAGATAAGCACTTTGGTGACATTTTCCTGTAACTTGTTCCCAGTACATTCTAAGTGGCTGCTGACTTTGTGAGGTCTCTAAAAGTGGGTTTTAGGAGCCCAACACAAAATACATGAGCCCCAATGCCTTCCTTCATACAAAACTGACACCCACTTTCCTTAAAAAATCGTGGCTCAAAATGGCATTTTTGGGCTGAGATAAGCACTTTGGTGACATTTTCCTGTAACTTGTTCCCAGTACATTCTAAGTGGCTGCTGACTTTGTGAGGTCTCTAAAAGTGGGTTTTAGGAGCCCAACACAAAATACATGAGCCCTAATGCCTTCTTTCAGACAAAACTGACTTCCACTTTCTTAAAAAAATCTTGGGTCAAAATAGCATTATTAGACTGAGATAAGCACTTTGGTGACATTTTCCTGTAACTTGTTCCCAGTACATTCTAAGTGGCTGCTGACTTTGTGAGGTCTCTAAAAGTGGGTTTTAGGAGCCCAACACAAAATACATGAGCCCCAATGCCTTCCTTCATACAAAACTGACACCCACTTTCCTTAAAAAATCGTGGCTCAAAATGGCATTTTTGGGCTGAGATAAGCACTTTGGTGACATTTTCCTGTAACTTGTTCCCAGTACATTCTAAGTGGCTGCTGACTTTGTGAGGTCTCTAAAAGTGGGTTTTAGGAGCCCAACACAAAATACATGAGCCCTAATGCCTTCTTTCAGACAAAACTGACTTCCACTTTCTTAAAAAAATCTTGGGTCAAAATAGCATTATTAGACTGAGATAAGCACTTTGGTGACATTTTCCTGTAACTTGTTCCCAGTACATTCTAAGTGGCTGCTGACTTTGTGAGGTCTCTAAAAGTGGGTTTTAGGAGCCCAACACAAAATACATGAGCCCTAATGCCTTCTTTCAGACAAAACTGACTTCCACTTTCTTAAAAAAATCTTGGGTCAAAATAGCATTATTAGACTGAGATAAGCACTTTGGTGACATTTTCCTGTAACTTGTTCCCAGTACATTCTAAGTGGCTGCTGACTTTGTGAGGTCTCTAAAAGTGGGTTTTAGGAGCCCAACACAAAATACATGAGCCCCAATGCCTTCCTTCATACAAAACTGACACCCACTTTCCTTAAAAAATCGTGGCTCAAAATGGCATTTTTGGGCTGAGATAAGCACTTTGGTGACATTTTCCTGTAACTTGTTCCCAGTACATTCTAAGTGGCTGCTGACTTTGTGAGGTCTCTAAAAGTGGGTTTTAGGAGCCCAACACAAAATACATGAGCCCTAATGCCTTCCTTCAGACAGAACTGACACCCACTTTCTTTAAAAAATCGTGGTTCAAAATAGCATTTTTGGGCTGAGATAAGCACTTTGGTGACATTTTCCTGTAACTTGTTCCCAGTACATTTTAAGTGGCTGCTGACTTTGTGAGGTCTGTAAAATTGGGTTTTAGGAGCCCAACACAAAATACATGAGCCCTAATGCCTTCTTTCAGACAAAACTGACTTCCACTTTCTTAAAAAAATCTTGGGTCAAAATAGCATTATTAGACTGAGATAAGCACTTTGGTGACATTTTCCTGTAACTTGTTCCCAGTACATTCTAAGTGGCTGCTGACTTTGTGAGGTCTCTAAAAGTGGGTTTTAGGAGCCCAACACAAAATACATGAGCCCCAATGCCTTCCTTCATACAAAACTGACACCCACTTTCCTTAAAAAATCGTGGCTCAAAATGGCATTTTTGGGCTGAGATAAGCACTTTGGTGACATTTTCCTGTAACTTGTTCCCAGTACATTCTAAGTGGCTGCTGACTTTGTGAGGTCTCTAAAAGTGGGTTTTAGGAGCCCAACACAAAATACATGAGCCCCAATGCCTTCCTTCATACAAAACTGACACCCACTTTCCTTAAAAAATCGTGGCTCAAAATGGCATTTTTGGGCTGAGATAAGCACTTTGGTGACATTTTCCTGTAACTTGTTCCCAGTACATTCTAAGTGGCTGCTGACTTTGTGAGGTCTCTAAAAGTGGGTTTTAGGAGCCCAACACAAAATACATGAGCCCTAATGCCTTCTTTCAGACAAAACTGACTTCCACTTTCTTAAAAAAATCTTGGGTCAAAATAGCATTATTAGACTGAGATAAGCACTTTGGTGACATTTTCCTGTAACTTGTTCCCAGTACATTCTAAGTGGCTGCTGACTTTGTGAGGTCTCTAAAAGTGGGTTTTAGGAGCCCAACACAAAATACATGAGCCCCAATGCCTTCCTTCATACAAAACTGACACCCACTTTCCTTAAAAAATCGTGGCTCAAAATGGCATTTTTGGGCTGAGATAAGCACTTTGGTGACATTTTCCTGTAACTTGTTCCCAGTACATTCTAAGTGGCTGCTGACTTTGTGAGGTCTCTAAAAGTGGGTTTTAGGAGCCCAACACAAAATACATGAGCCCTAATGCCTTCCTTCAGACAGAACTGACACCCACTTTCTTTAAAAAATCGTGGTTCAAAATAGCATTTTTGGGCTGAGATAAGCACTTTGGTGACATTTTCCTGTAACTTGTTCCCAGTACATTTTAAGTGGCTGCTGACTTTGTGAGGTCTGTAAAATTGGGTTTTAGGAGCCCAACACAAAATACATGAGCCCTAATGCCTTCTTTCAGACAAAACTGACTTCCACTTTCTTAAAAAAATCTTGGGTCAAAATAGCATTATTAGACTGAGATAAGCACTTTGGTGACATTTTCCTGTAACTTGTTCCCAGTACATTCTAAGTGGCTGCTGACTTTGTGAGGTCTCTAAAAGTGGGTTTTAGGAGCCCAACACAAAATACATGAGCCCCAATGCCTTCCTTCATACAAAACTGACACCCACTTTCCTTAAAAAATCGTGGCTCAAAATGGCATTTTTGGGCTGAGATAAGCACTTTGGTGACATTTTCCTGTAACTTGTTCCCAGTACATTCTAAGTGGCTGCTGACTTTGTGAGGTCTCTAAAAGTGGGTTTTAGGAGCCCAACACAAAATACATGAGCCCTAATGCCTTCTTTCAGACAAAACTGACTTCCACTTTCTTAAAAAAATCTTGGGTCAAAATAGCATTATTAGACTGAGATAAGCACTTTGGTGACATTTTCCTGTAACTTGTTCCCAGTACATTCTAAGTGGCTGCTGACTTTGTGAGGTCTCTAAAAGTGGGTTTTAGGAGCCCAACACAAAATACATGAGCCCCAATGCCTTCCTTCATACAAAACTGACACCCACTTTCCTTAAAAAATCGTGGCTCAAAATGGCATTTTTGGGCTGAGATAAGCACTTTGGTGACATTTTCCTGTAACTTGTTCCCAGTACATTCTAAGTGGCTGCTGACTTTGTGAGGTCTCTAAAAGTGGGTTTTAGGAGCCCAACACAAAATACATGAGCCCTAATGCCTTCCTTCAGACAGAACTGACACCCACTTTCTTTAAAAAATCGTGGTTCAAAATAGCATTTTTGGGCTGAGATAAGCACTTTGGTGACATTTTCCTGTAACTTGTTCCCAGTACATTTTAAGTGGCTGCTGACTTTGTGAGGTCTGTAAAATTGGGTTTTAGGAGCCCAACACAAAATACATGAGCCCTAATGCCTTCTTTCAGACAAAACTGACTTCCACTTTCTTAAAAAAATCTTGGGTCAAAATAGCATTATTAGACTGAGATAAGCACTTTGGTGACATTTTCCTGTAACTTGTTCCCAGTACATTCTAAGTGGCTGCTGACTTTGTGAGGTCTCTAAAAGTGGGTTTTAGGAGCCCAACACAAAATACATGAGCCCCAATGCCTTCCTTCATACAAAACTGACACCCACTTTCCTTAAAAAATCGTGGCTCAAAATGGCATTTTTGGGCTGAGATAAGCACTTTGGTGACATTTTCCTGTAACTTGTTCCCAGTACATTCTAAGTGGCTGCTGACTTTGTGAGGTCTCTAAAAGTGGGTTTTAGGAGCCCAACACAAAATACATGAGCCCTAATGCCTTCTTTCAGACAAAACTGACTTCCACTTTCTTAAAAAAATCTTGGGTCAAAATAGCATTATTAGACTGAGATAAGCACTTTGGTGACATTTTCCTGTAACTTGTTCCCAGTACATTCTAAGTGGCTGCTGACTTTGTGAGGTCTCTAAAAGTGGGTTTTAGGAGCCCAACACAAAATACATGAGCCCCAATGCCTTCCTTCATACAAAACTGACACCCACTTTCCTTAAAAAATCGTGGCTCAAAATGGCATTTTTGGGCTGAGATAAGCACTTTGGTGACATTTTCCTGTAACTTGTTCCCAGTACATTCTAAGTGGCTGCTGACTTTGTGAGGTCTCTAAAAGTGGGTTTTAGGAGCCCAACACAAAATACATGAGCCCTAATGCCTTCTTTCAGACAAAACTGACTTCCACTTTCTTAAAAAAATCTTGGGTCAAAATAGCATTATTAGACTGAGATAAGCACTTTGGTGACATTTTCCTGTAACTTGTTCCCAGTACATTCTAAGTGGCTGCTGACTTTGTGAGGTCTCTAAAAGTGGGTTTTAGGAGCCCAACACAAAATACATGAGCCCCAATGCCTTCCTTCATACAAAACTGACACCCACTTTCCTTAAAAAATCGTGGCTCAAAATGGCATTTTTGGGCTGAGATAAGCACTTTGGTGACATTTTCCTGTAACTTGTTCCCAGTACATTCTAAGTGGCTGCTGACTTTGTGAGGTCTCTAAAAGTGGGTTTTAGGAGCCCAACACAAAATACATGAGCCCCAATGCCTTCCTTCATACAAAACTGACACCCACTTTCCTTAAAAAATCGTGGCTCAAAATGGCATTTTTGGGCTGAGATAAGCACTTTGGTGACATTTTCCTGTAACTTGTTCCCAGTACATTCTAAGTGGGTGCTGACTTTGTGAGGTCTCTAAAAGTGGGTTTTAGGAGCCCAACACAAAATACATGAGCCCTAATGCCTTCTTTCAGACAAAACTGACTTCCACTTTCTTAAAAAAATCTTGGGTCAAAATAGCATTATTAGACTGAGATAAGCACTTTGGTGACATTTTCCTGTAACTTGTTCCCAGTACATTCTAAGTGGCTGCTGACTTTGTGAGGTCTCTAAAAGTGGGTTTTAGGAGCCCAACACAAAATACATGAGCCCCAATGCCTTCCTTCATACAAAACTGACACCCACTTTCCTTAAAAAATCGTGGCTCAAAATGGCATTTTTGGGCTGAGATAAGCACTTTGGTGACATTTTCCTGTAACTTGTTCCCAGTACATTCTAAGTGGCTGCTGACTTTGTGAGGTCTCTAAAAGTGGGTTTTAGGAGCCCAACACAAAATACATGAGCCCTAATGCCTTCTTTCAGACAAAACTGACTTCCACTTTCTTAAAAAAATCTTGGGTCAAAATAGCATTATTAGACTGAGATAAGCACTTTGGTGACATTTTCCTGTAACTTGTTCCCAGTACATTCTAAGTGGCTGCTGACTTTGTGAGGTCTCTAAAAGTGGGTTTTAGGAGCCCAACACAAAATACATGAGCCCTAATGCCTTCTTTCAGACAAAACTGACTTCCACTTTCTTAAAAAAATCTTGGGTCAAAATAGCATTATTAGACTGAGATAAGCACTTTGGTGACATTTTCCTGTAACTTGTTCCCAGTACATTCTAAGTGGCTGCTGACTTTGTGAGGTCTCTAAAAGTGGGTTTTAGGAGCCCAACACAAAATACATGAGCCCCAATGCCTTCCTTCATACAAAACTGACACCCACTTTCCTTAAAAAATCGTGGCTCAAAATGGCATTTTTGGGCTGAGATAAGCACTTTGGTGACATTTTCCTGTAACTTGTTCCCAGTACATTCTAAGTGGCTGCTGACTTTGTGAGGTCTCTAAAAGTGGGTTTTAGGAGCCCAACACAAAATACATGAGCCCTAATGCCTTCCTTCAGACAGAACTGACACCCACTTTCTTTAAAAAATCGTGGTTCAAAATAGCATTTTTGGGCTGAGATAAGCACTTTGGTGACATTTTCCTGTAACTTGTTCCCAGTACATTTTAAGTGGCTGCTGACTTTGTGAGGTCTGTAAAATTGGGTTTTAGGAGCCCAACACAAAATACATGAGCCCTAATGCCTTCTTTCAGACAAAACTGACTTCCACTTTCTTAAAAAAATCTTGGGTCAAAATAGCATTATTAGACTGAGATAAGCACTTTGGTGACATTTTCCTGTAACTTGTTCCCAGTACATTCTAAGTGGCTGCTGACTTTGTGAGGTCTCTAAAAGTGGGTTTTAGGAGCCCAACACAAAATACATGAGCCCCAATGCCTTCCTTCATACAAAACTGACACCCACTTTCCTTAAAAAATCGTGGCTCAAAATGGCATTTTTGGGCTGAGATAAGCACTTTGGTGACATTTTCCTATAACTTGTTCCCAGTACATTCTAAGTGGCTGCTGACTTTGTGAGGTCTCTAAAAGTGGGTTTTAGGAGCCCAACACAAAATACATGAGCCCCAATGCCTTCCTTCATACAAAACTGACACCCACTTTCCTTAAAAAATCGTGGCTCAAAATGGCATTTTTGGGCTGAGATAAGCACTTTGGTGACATTTTCCTGTAACTTGTTCCCAGTACATTCTAAGTGGCTGCTGACTTTGTGAGGTCTCTAAAAGTGGGTTTTAGGAGCCCAACACAAAATACATGAGCCCTAATGCCTTCTTTCAGACAAAACTGACTTCCACTTTCTTAAAAAAATCTTGGGTCAAAATAGCATTATTAGACTGAGATAAGCACTTTGGTGACATTTTCCTGTAACTTGTTCCCAGTACATTCTAAGTGGCTGCTGACTTTGTGAGGTCTCTAAAAGTGGGTTTTAGGAGCCCAACACAAAATACATGAGCCCCAATGCCTTCCTTCATACAAAACTGACACCCACTTTCCTTAAAAAATCGTGGCTCAAAATGGCATTTTTGGGCTGAGATAAGCACTTTGGTGACATTTTCCTGTAACTTGTTCCCAGTACATTCTAAGTGGCTGCTGACTTTGTGAGGTCTCTAAAAGTGGGTTTTAGGAGCCCAACACAAAATACATGAGCCCTAATGCCTTCCTTCAGACAGAACTGACACCCACTTTCTTTAAAAAATCGTGGTTCAAAATAGCATTTTTGGGCTGAGATAAGCACTTTGGTGACATTTTCCTGTAACTTGTTCCCAGTACATTTTAAGTGGCTGCTGACTTTGTGAGGTCTGTAAAATTGGGTTTTAGGAGCCCAACACAAAATACATGAGCCCTAATGCCTTCTTTCAGACAAAACTGACTTCCACTTTCTTAAAAAAATCTTGGGTCAAAATAGCATTATTAGACTGAGATAAGCACTTTGGTGACATTTTCCTGTAACTTGTTCCCAGTACATTCTAAGTGGCTGCTGACTTTGTGAGGTCTCTAAAAGTGGGTTTTAGGAGCCCAACACAAAATACATGAGCCCCAATGCCTTCCTTCATACAAAACTGACACCCACTTTCCTTAAAAAATCGTGGCTCAAAATGGCATTTTTGGGCTGAGATAAGCACTTTGGTGACATTTTCCTGTAACTTGTTCCCAGTACATTCTAAGTGGCTGCTGACTTTGTGAGGTCTCTAAAAGTGGGTTTTAGGAGCCCAACACAAAATACATGAGCCCTAATGCCTTCTTTCAGACAAAACTGACTTCCACTTTCTTAAAAAAATCTTGGGTCAAAATAGCATTATTAGACTGAGATAAGCACTTTGGTGACATTTTCCTGTAACTTGTTCCCAGTACATTCTAAGTGGCTGCTGACTTTGTGAGGTCTCTAAAAGTGGGTTTTAGGAGCCCAACACAAAATACATGAGCCCCAATGCCTTCCTTCATACAAAACTGACACCCACTTTCCTTAAAAAATCGTGGCTCAAAATGGCATTTTTGGGCTGAGATAAGCACTTTGGTGACATTTTCCTGTAACTTGTTCCCAGTACATTCTAAGTGGCTGCTGACTTTGTGAGGTCTCTAAAAGTGGGTTTTAGGAGCCCAACACAAAATACATGAGCCCTAATGCCTTCTTTCAGACAAAACTGACTTCCACTTTCTTAAAAAAATCTTGGGTCAAAATAGCATTATTAGACTGAGATAAGCACTTTGGTGACATTTTCCTGTAACTTGTTCCCAGTACATTCTAAGTGGCTGCTGACTTTGTGAGGTCTCTAAAAGTGGGTTTTAGGAGCCCAACACAAAATACATGAGCCCCAATGCCTTCCTTCATACAAAACTGACACCCACTTTCCTTAAAAAATCGTGGCTCAAAATGGCATTTTTGGGCTGAGATAAGCACTTTGGTGACATTTTCCTGTAACTTGTTCCCAGTACATTCTAAGTGGCTGCTGACTTTGTGAGGTCTCTAAAAGTGGGTTTTAGGAGCCCAACACAAAATACATGAGCCCTAATGCCTTCCTTCAGACAGAACTGACACCCACTTTCTTTAAAAAATCGTGGTTCAAAATAGCATTTTTGGGCTGAGATAAGCACTTTGGTGACATTTTCCTGTAACTTGTTCCCAGTACATTTTAAGTGGCTGCTGACTTTGTGAGGTCTGTAAAATTGGGTTTTAGGAGCCCAACACAAAATACATGAGCCCTAATGCCTTCTTTCAGACAAAACTGACTTCCACTTTCTTAAAAAAATCTTGGGTCAAAATAGCATTATTAGACTGAGATAAGCACTTTGGTGACATTTTCCTGTAACTTGTTCCCAGTACATTCTAAGTGGCTGCTGACTTTGTGAGGTCTCTAAAAGTGGGTTTTAGGAGCCCAACACAAAATACATGAGCCCCAATGCCTTCCTTCATACAAAACTGACACCCACTTTCCTTAAAAAATCGTGGCTCAAAATGGCATTTTTGGGCTGAGATAAGCACTTTGGTGACATTTTCCTGTAACTTGTTCCCAGTACATTCTAAGTGGCTGCTGACTTTGTGAGGTCTCTAAAAGTGGGTTTTAGGAGCCCAACACAAAATACATGAGCCCTAATGCCTTCTTTCAGACAAAACTGACTTCCACTTTCTTAAAAAAATCTTGGGTCAAAATAGCATTATTAGACTGAGATAAGCACTTTGGTGACATTTTCCTGTAACTTGTTCCCAGTACATTCTAAGTGGCTGCTGACTTTGTGAGGTCTCTAAAAGTGGGTTTTAGGAGCCCAACACAAAATACATGAGCCCCAATGCCTTCCTTCATACAAAACTGACACCCACTTTCCTTAAAAAATCGTGGCTCAAAATGGCATTTTTGGGCTGAGATAAGCACTTTGGTGACATTTTCCTGTAACTTGTTCCCAGTACATTCTAAGTGGCTGCTGACTTTGTGAGGTCTCTAAAAGTGGGTTTTAGGAGCCCAACACAAAATACATGAGCCCTAATGCCTTCCTTCAGACAGAACTGACACCCACTTTCTTTAAAAAATCGTGGTTCAAAATAGCATTTTTGGGCTGAGATAAGCACTTTGGTGACATTTTCCTGTAACTTGTTCCCAGTACATTTTAAGTGGCTGCTGACTTTGTGAGGTCTGTAAAATTGGGTTTTAGGAGCCCAACACAAAATACATGAGCCCTAATGCCTTCTTTCAGACAAAACTGACTTCCACTTTCTTAAAAAAATCTTGGGTCAAAATAGCATTATTAGACTGAGATAAGCACTTTGGTGACATTTTCCTGTAACTTGTTCCCAGTACATTCTAAGTGGCTGCTGACTTTGTGAGGTCTCTAAAAGTGGGTTTTAGGAGCCCAACACAAAATACATGAGCCCCAATGCCTTCCTTCATACAAAACTGACACCCACTTTCCTTAAAAAATCGTGGCTCAAAATGGCATTTTTGGGCTGAGATAAGCACTTTGGTGACATTTTCCTGTAACTTGTTCCCAGTACATTCTAAGTGGCTGCTGACTTTGTGAGGTCTCTAAAAGTGGGTTTTAGGAGCCCAACACAAAATACATGAGCCCTAATGCCTTCTTTCAGACAAAACTGACTTCCACTTTCTTAAAAAAATCTTGGGTCAAAATAGCATTATTAGACTGAGATAAGCACTTTGGTGACATTTTCCTGTAACTTGTTCCCAGTACATTCTAAGTGGCTGCTGACTTTGTGAGGTCTCTAAAAGTGGGTTTTAGGAGCCCAACACAAAATACATGAGCCCCAATGCCTTCCTTCATACAAAACTGACACCCACTTTCCTTAAAAAATCGTGGCTCAAAATGGCATTTTTGGGCTGAGATAAGCACTTTGGTGACATTTTCCTGTAACTTGTTCCCAGTACATTCTAAGTGGCTGCTGACTTTGTGAGGTCTCTAAAAGTGGGTTTTAGGAGCCCAACACAAAATACATGAGCCCTAATGCCTTCTTTCAGACAAAACTGACTTCCACTTTCTTAAAAAAATCTTGGGTCAAAATAGCATTATTAGACTGAGATAAGCACTTTGGTGACATTTTCCTGTAACTTGTTCCCAGTACATTCTAAGTGGCTGCTGACTTTGTGAGGTCTCTAAAAGTGGGTTTTAGGAGCCCAACACAAAATACATGAGCCCCAATGCCTTCCTTCATACAAAACTGACACCCACTTTCCTTAAAAAATCGTGGCTCAAAATGGCATTTTTGGGCTGAGATAAGCACTTTGGTGACATTTTCCTGTAACTTGTTCCCAGTACATTCTAAGTGGCTGCTGACTTTGTGAGGTCTCTAAAAGTGGGTTTTAGGAGCCCAACACAAAATACATGAGCCCCAATGCCTTCCTTCATACAAAACTGACACCCACTTTCCTTAAAAAATCGTGGCTCAAAATGGCATTTTTGGGCTGAGATAAGCACTTTGGTGACATTTTCCTGTAACTTGTTCCCAGTACATTCTAAGTGGCTGCTGACTTTGTGAGGTCTCTAAAAGTGGGTTTTAGGAGCCCAACACAAAATACATGAGCCCTAATGCCTTCTTTCAGACAAAACTGACTTCCACTTTCTTAAAAAAATCTTGGGTCAAAATAGCATTATTAGACTGAGATAAGCACTTTGGTGACATTTTCCTGTAACTTGTTCCCAGTACATTCTAAGTGGCTGCTGACTTTGTGAGGTCTCTAAAAGTGGGTTTTAGGAGCCCAACACAAAATACATGAGCCCCAATGCCTTCCTTCATACAAAACTGACACCCACTTTCCTTAAAAAATCGTGGCTCAAAATGGCATTTTTGGGCTGAGATAAGCACTTTGGTGACATTTTCCTGTAACTTGTTCCCAGTACATTCTAAGTGGCTGCTGACTTTGTGAGGTCTCTAAAAGTGGGTTTTAGGAGCCCAACACAAAATACATGAGCCCTAATGCCTTCTTTCAGACAAAACTGACTTCCACTTTCTTAAAAAAATCTTGGGTCAAAATAGCATTATTAGACTGAGATAAGCACTTTGGTGACATTTTCCTGTAACTTGTTCCCAGTACATTCTAAGTGGCTGCTGACTTTGTGAGGTCTCTAAAAGTGGGTTTTAGGAGCCCAACACAAAATACATGAGCCCTAATGCCTTCTTTCAGACAAAACTGACTTCCACTTTCTTAAAAAAATCTTGGGTCAAAATAGCATTATTAGACTGAGATAAGCACTTTGGTGACATTTTCCTGTAACTTGTTCCCAGTACATTCTAAGTGGCTGCTGACTTTGTGAGGTCTCTAAAAGTGGGTTTTAGGAGCCCAACACAAAATACATGAGCCCCAATGCCTTCCTTCATACAAAACTGACACCCACTTTCCTTAAAAAATCGTGGCTCAAAATGGCATTTTTGGGCTGAGATAAGCACTTTGGTGACATTTTCCTGTAACTTGTTCCCAGTACATTCTAAGTGGCTGCTGACTTTGTGAGGTCTCTAAAAGTGGGTTTTAGGAGCCCAACACAAAATACATGAGCCCTAATGCCTTCCTTCAGACAGAACTGACACCCACTTTCTTTAAAAAATCGTGGTTCAAAATAGCATTTTTGGGCTGAGATAAGCACTTTGGTGACATTTTCCTGTAACTTGTTCCCAGTACATTTTAAGTGGCTGCTGACTTTGTGAGGTCTGTAAAATTGGGTTTTAGGAGCCCAACACAAAATACATGAGCCCTAATGCCTTCTTTCAGACAAAACTGACTTCCACTTTCTTAAAAAAATCTTGGGTCAAAATAGCATTATTAGACTGAGATAAGCACTTTGGTGACATTTTCCTGTAACTTGTTCCCAGTACATTCTAAGTGGCTGCTGACTTTGTGAGGTCTCTAAAAGTGGGTTTTAGGAGCCCAACACAAAATACATGAGCCCCAATGCCTTCCTTCATACAAAACTGACACCCACTTTCCTTAAAAAATCGTGGCTCAAAATGGCATTTTTGGGCTGAGATAAGCACTTTGGTGACATTTTCCTATAACTTGTTCCCAGTACATTCTAAGTGGCTGCTGACTTTGTGAGGTCTCTAAAAGTGGGTTTTAGGAGCCCAACACAAAATACATGAGCCCCAATGCCTTCCTTCATACAAAACTGACACCCACTTTCCTTAAAAAATCGTGGCTCAAAATGGCATTTTTGGGCTGAGATAAGCACTTTGGTGACATTTTCCTGTAACTTGTTCCCAGTACATTCTAAGTGGCTGCTGACTTTGTGAGGTCTCTAAAAGTGGGTTTTAGGAGCCCAACACAAAATACATGAGCCCTAATGCCTTCTTTCAGACAAAACTGACTTCCACTTTCTTAAAAAAATCTTGGGTCAAAATAGCATTATTAGACTGAGATAAGCACTTTGGTGACATTTTCCTGTAACTTGTTCCCAGTACATTCTAAGTGGCTGCTGACTTTGTGAGGTCTCTAAAAGTGGGTTTTAGGAGCCCAACACAAAATACATGAGCCCCAATGCCTTCCTTCATACAAAACTGACACCCACTTTCCTTAAAAAATCGTGGCTCAAAATGGCATTTTTGGGCTGAGATAAGCACTTTGGTGACATTTTCCTGTAACTTGTTCCCAGTACATTCTAAGTGGCTGCTGACTTTGTGAGGTCTCTAAAAGTGGGTTTTAGGAGCCCAACACAAAATACATGAGCCCTAATGCCTTCCTTCAGACAGAACTGACACCCACTTTCTTTAAAAAATCGTGGTTCAAAATAGCATTTTTGGGCTGAGATAAGCACTTTGGTGACATTTTCCTGTAACTTGTTCCCAGTACATTTTAAGTGGCTGCTGACTTTGTGAGGTCTGTAAAATTGGGTTTTAGGAGCCCAACACAAAATACATGAGCCCTAATGCCTTCTTTCAGACAAAACTGACTTCCACTTTCTTAAAAAAATCTTGGGTCAAAATAGCATTATT
This sequence comes from Gymnoscopelus braueri, assembly GCF_963280865.1. NCBI lineage: Eukaryota > Metazoa > Chordata > Actinopteri > Myctophiformes > Myctophidae > Gymnoscopelus > Gymnoscopelus braueri. The sequence continues at coordinate 46,263 of NW_027660508.1, read as the reverse complement.
AGACTGAGATAAGCACTTTGGTGACATTTTCCTGTAACTTGTTCCCAGTACATTCTAAGTGGCTGCTGACTTTGTGAGGTCTCTAAAAGTGGGTTTTAGGAGCCCAACACAAAATACATGAGCCCCAATGCCTTCCTTCATACAAAACTGACACCCACTTTCCTTAAAAAATCGTGGCTCAAAATGGCATTTTTGGGCTGAGATAAGCACTTTGGTGACATTTTCCTGTAACTTGTTCCCAGTACATTCTAAGTGGCTGCTGACTTTGTGAGGTCTCTAAAAGTGGGTTTTAGGAGCCCAACACAAAATACATGAGCCCTAATGCCTTCTTTCAGACAAAACTGACTTCCACTTTCTTAAAAAAATCTTGGGTCAAAATAGCATTATTAGACTGAGATAAGCACTTTGGTGACATTTTCCTGTAACTTGTTCCCAGTACATTCTAAGTGGCTGCTGACTTTGTGAGGTCTCTAAAAGTGGGTTTTAGGAGCCCAACACAAAATACATGAGCCCCAATGCCTTCCTTCATACAAAACTGACACCCACTTTCCTTAAAAAATCGTGGCTCAAAATGGCATTTTTGGGCTGAGATAAGCACTTTGGTGACATTTTCCTGTAACTTGTTCCCAGTACATTCTAAGTGGCTGCTGACTTTGTGAGGTCTCTAAAAGTGGGTTTTAGGAGCCCAACACAAAATACATGAGCCCTAATGCCTTCTTTCAGACAAAACTGACTTCCACTTTCTTAAAAAAATCTTGGGTCAAAATAGCATTATTAGACTGAGATAAGCACTTTGGTGACATTTTCCTGTAACTTGTTCCCAGTACATTCTAAGTGGCTGCTGACTTTGTGAGGTCTCTAAAAGTGGGTTTTAGGAGCCCAACACAAAATACATGAGCCCCAATGCCTTCCTTCATACAAAACTGACACCCACTTTCCTTAAAAAATCGTGGCTCAAAATGGCATTTTTGGGCTGAGATAAGCACTTTGGTGACATTTTCCTGTAACTTGTTCCCAGTACATTCTAAGTGGCTGCTGACTTTGTGAGGTCTCTAAAAGTGGGTTTTAGGAGCCCAACACAAAATACATGAGCCCTAATGCCTTCTTTCAGACAAAACTGACTTCCACTTTCTTAAAAAAATCTTGGGTCAAAATAGCATTATTAGACTGAGATAAGCACTTTGGTGACATTTTCCTGTAACTTGTTCCCAGTACATTCTAAGTGGCTGCTGACTTTGTGAGGTCTCTAAAAGTGGGTTTTAGGAGCCCAACACAAAATACATGAGCCCCAATGCCTTCCTTCATACAAAACTGACACCCACTTTCCTTAAAAAATCGTGGCTCAAAATGGCATTTTTGGGCTGAGATAAGCACTTTGGTGACATTTTCCTGTAACTTGTTCCCAGTACATTCTAAGTGGCTGCTGACTTTGTGAGGTCTCTAAAAGTGGGTTTTAGGAGCCCAACACAAAATACATGAGCCCCAATGCCTTCCTTCATACAAAACTGACACCCACTTTCCTTAAAAAATCGTGGCTCAAAATGGCATTTTTGGGCTGAGATAAGCACTTTGGTGACATTTTCCTGTAACTTGTTCCCAGTACATTCTAAGTGGCTGCTGACTTTGTGAGGTCTCTAAAAGTGGGTTTTAGGAGCCCAACACAAAATACATGAGCCCTAATGCCTTCTTTCAGACAAAACTGACTTCCACTTTCTTAAAAAAATCTTGGGTCAAAATAGCATTATTAGACTGAGATAAGCACTTTGGTGACATTTTCCTGTAACTTGTTCCCAGTACATTCTAAGTGGCTGCTGACTTTGTGAGGTCTCTAAAAGTGGGTTTTAGGAGCCCAACACAAAATACATGAGCCCCAATGCCTTCCTTCATACAAAACTGACACCCACTTTCCTTAAAAAATCGTGGCTCAAAATGGCATTTTTGGGCTGAGATAAGCACTTTGGTGACATTTTCCTGTAACTTGTTCCCAGTACATTCTAAGTGGCTGCTGACTTTGTGAGGTCTCTAAAAGTGGGTTTTAGGAGCCCAACACAAAATACATGAGCCCTAATGCCTTCCTTCAGACAGAACTGACACCCACTTTCTTTAAAAAATCGTGGTTCAAAATAGCATTTTTGGGCTGAGATAAGCACTTTGGTGACATTTTCCTGTAACTTGTTCCCAGTACATTTTAAGTGGCTGCTGACTTTGTGAGGTCTGTAAAATTGGGTTTTAGGAGCCCAACACAAAATACATGAGCCCTAATGCCTTCTTTCAGACAAAACTGACTTCCACTTTCTTAAAAAAATCTTGGGTCAAAATAGCATTATTAGACTGAGATAAGCACTTTGGTGACATTTTCTGTAACTTGTTCCCAGTACATTCTAAGTGGCTGCTGACTTTGTGAGGTCTCTAAAAGTGGGTTTTAGGAGCCCAACACAAAATACATGAGCCCCAATGCCTTCCTTCATACAAAACTGACACCCACTTTCCTTAAAAAATCGTGGCTCAAAATGGCATTTTTGGGCTGAGATAAGCACTTTGGTGACATTTTCCTGTAACTTGTTCCCAGTACATTCTAAGTGGCTGCTGACTTTGTGAGGTCTCTAAAAGTGGGTTTTAGGAGCCCAACACAAAATACATGAGCCCTAATGCCTTCTTTCAGACAAAACTGACTTCCACTTTCTTAAAAAAATCTTGGGTCAAAATAGCATTATTAGACTGAGATAAGCACTTTGGTGACATTTTCCTGTAACTTGTTCCCAGTACATTCTAAGTGGCTGCTGACTTTGTGAGGTCTCTAAAAGTGGGTTTTAGGAGCCCAACACAAAATACATGAGCCCCAATGCCTTCCTTCATACAAAACTGACACCCACTTTCCTTAAAAAATCGTGGCTCAAAATGGCATTTTTGGGCTGAGATAAGCACTTTGGTGACATTTTCCTGTAACTTGTTCCCAGTACATTCTAAGTGGCTGCTGACTTTGTGAGGTCTCTAAAAGTGGGTTTTAGGAGCCCAACACAAAATACATGAGCCCTAATGCCTTCTTTCAGACAAAACTGACTTCCACTTTCTTAAAAAAATCTTGGGTCAAAATAGCATTATTAGACTGAGATAAGCACTTTGGTGACATTTTCCTGTAACTTGTTCCCAGTACATTCTAAGTGGCTGCTGACTTTGTGAGGTCTCTAAAAGTGGGTTTTAGGAGCCCAACACAAAATACATGAGCCCCAATGCCTTCCTTCATACAAAACTGACACCCACTTTCCTTAAAAAATCGTGGCTCAAAATGGCATTTTTGGGCTGAGATAAGCACTTTGGTGACATTTTCCTGTAACTTGTTCCCAGTACATTCTAAGTGGCTGCTGACTTTGTGAGGTCTCTAAAAGTGGGTTTTAGGAGCCCAACACAAAATACATGAGCCCCAATGCCTTCCTTCATACAAAACTGACACCCACTTTCCTTAAAAAATCGTGGCTCAAAATGGCATTTTTGGGCTGAGATAAGCACTTTGGTGACATTTTCCTGTAACTTGTTCCCAGTACATTCTAAGTGGCTGCTGACTTTGTGAGGTCTCTAAAAGTGGGTTTTAGGAGCCCAACACAAAATACATGAGCCCCAATGCCTTCCTTCATACAAAACTGACACCCACTTTCCTTAAAAAATCGTGGCTCAAAATGGCATTTTTGGGCTGAGATAAGCACTTTGGTGACATTTTCCTGTAACTTGTTCCCAGTACATTCTAAGTGGCTGCTGACTTTGTGAGGTCTCTAAAAGTGGGTTTTAGGAGCCCAACACAAAATACATGAGCCCTAATGCCTTCTTTCAGACAAAACTGACTTCCACTTTCTTAAAAAAATCTTGGGTCAAAATAGCATTATTAGACTGAGATAAGCACTTTGGTGACATTTTCCTGTAACTTGTTCCCAGTACATTCTAAGTGGCTGCTGACTTTGTGAGGTCTCTAAAAGTGGGTTTTAGGAGCCCAACACAAAATACATGAGCCCCAATGCCTTCCTTCATACAAAACTGACACCCACTTTCCTTAAAAAATCGTGGCTCAAAATGGCATTTTTGGGCTGAGATAAGCACTTTGGTGACATTTTCCTGTAACTTGTTCCCAGTACATTCTAAGTGGCTGCTGACTTTGTGAGGTCTCTAAAAGTGGGTTTTAGGAGCCCAACACAAAATACATGAGCCCTAATGCCTTCTTTCAGACAAAACTGACTTCCACTTTCTTAAAAAAATCTTGGGTCAAAATAGCATTATTAGACTGAGATAAGCACTTTGGTGACATTTTCCTGTAACTTGTTCCCAGTACATTCTAAGTGGCTGCTGACTTTGTGAGGTCTCTAAAAGTGGGTTTTAGGAGCCCAACACAAAATACATGAGCCCCAATGCCTTCCTTCATACAAAACTGACACCCACTTTCCTTAAAAAATCGTGGCTCAAAATGGCATTTTTGGGCTGAGATAAGCACTTTGGTGACATTTTCCTGTAACTTGTTCCCAGTACATTCTAAGTGGCTGCTGACTTTGTGAGGTCTCTAAAAGTGGGTTTTAGGAGCCCAACACAAAATACATGAGCCCTAATGCCTTCTTTCAGACAAAACTGACTTCCACTTTCTTAAAAAAATCTTGGGTCAAAATAGCATTATTAGACTGAGATAAGCACTTTGGTGACATTTTCCTGTAACTTGTTCCCAGTACATTCTAAGTGGCTGCTGACTTTGTGAGGTCTCTAAAAGTGGGTTTTAGGAGCCCAACACAAAATACATGAGCCCCAATGCCTTCCTTCATACAAAACTGACACCCACTTTCCTTAAAAAATCGTGGCTCAAAATGGCATTTTTGGGCTGAGATAAGCACTTTGGTGACATTTTCCTGTAACTTGTTCCCAGTACATTCTAAGTGGCTGCTGACTTTGTGAGGTCTCTAAAAGTGGGTTTTAGGAGCCCAACACAAAATACATGAGCCCTAATGCCTTCTTTCAGACAAAACTGACTTCCACTTTCTTAAAAAAATCTTGGGTCAAAATAGCATTATTAGACTGAGATAAGCACTTTGGTGACATTTTCCTGTAACTTGTTCCCAGTACATTCTAAGTGGCTGCTGACTTTGTGAGGTCTCTAAAAGTGGGTTTTAGGAGCCCAACACAAAATACATGAGCCCTAATGCCTTCTTTCAGACAAAACTGACTTCCACTTTCTTAAAAAAATCTTGGGTCAAAATAGCATTATTAGACTGAGATAAGCACTTTGGTGACATTTTCCTGTAACTTGTTCCCAGTACATTCTAAGTGGCTGCTGACTTTGTGAGGTCTCTAAAAGTGGGTTTTAGGAGCCCAACACAAAATACATGAGCCCCAATGCCTTCCTTCATACAAAACTGACACCCACTTTCCTTAAAAAATCGTGGCTCAAAATGGCATTTTTGGGCTGAGATAAGCACTTTGGTGACATTTTCCTGTAACTTGTTCCCAGTACATTCTAAGTGGCTGCTGACTTTGTGAGGTCTCTAAAAGTGGGTTTTAGGAGCCCAACACAAAATACATGAGCCCTAATGCCTTCTTTCAGACAAAACTGACTTCCACTTTCTTAAAAAAATCTTGGGTCAAAATAGCATTATTAGACTGAGATAAGCACTTTGGTGACATTTTCCTGTAACTTGTTCCCAGTACATTCTAAGTGGCTGCTGACTTTGTGAGGTCTCTAAAAGTGGGTTTTAGGAGCCCAACACAAAATACATGAGCCCCAATGCCTTCCTTCATACAAAACTGACACCCACTTTCCTTAAAAAATCGTGGCTCAAAATGGCATTTTTGGGCTGAGATAAGCACTTTGGTGACATTTTCCTGTAACATGTTCCCAGTACATTCTAAGTGGCTGCTGACTTTGTGAGGTCTCTAAAAGTGGGTTTTAGGAGCCCAACACAAAATACATGAGCCCCAATGCCTTCCTTCATACAAAACTGACACCCACTTTCCTTAAAAAATCGTGGCTCAAAATGGCATTTTTGGGCTGAGATAAGCACTTTGGTGACATTTTCCTGTAACTTGTTCCCAGTACATTCTAAGTGGCTGCTGACTTTGTGAGGTCTCTAAAAGTGGGTTTTAGGAGCCCAACACAAAATACATGAGCCCCAATGCCTTCCTTCATACAAAACTGACACCCACTTTCCTTAAAAAATCGTGGCTCAAAATGGCATTTTTGGGCTGAGATAAGCACTTTGGTGACATTTTCCTGTAACTTGTTCCCAGTACATTCTAAGTGGCTGCTGACTTTGTGAGGTCTCTAAAAGTGGGTTTTAGGAGCCCAACACAAAATACATGAGCCCTAATGCCTTCTTTCAGACAAAACTGACTTCCACTTTCTTAAAAAAATCTTGGGTCAAAATAGCATTATTAGACTGAGATAAGCACTTTGGTGACATTTTCCTGTAACTTGTTCCCAGTACATTCTAAGTGGCTGCTGACTTTGTGAGGTCTCTAAAAGTGGGTTTTAGGAGCCCAACACAAAATACATGAGCCCCAATGCCTTCCTTCATACAAAACTGACACCCACTTTCCTTAAAAAATCGTGGCTCAAAATGGCATTTTTGGGCTGAGATAAGCACTTTGGTGACATTTTCCTGTAACTTGTTCCCAGTACATTCTAAGTGGCTGCTGACTTTGTGAGGTCTCTAAAAGTGGGTTTTAGGAGCCCAACACAAAATACATGAGCCCTAATGCCTTCTTTCAGACAAAACTGACTTCCACTTTCTTAAAAAAATCTTGGGTCAAAATAGCATTATTAGACTGAGATAAGCACTTTGGTGACATTTTCCTGTAACTTGTTCCCAGTACATTCTAAGTGGCTGCTGACTTTGTGAGGTCTCTAAAAGTGGGTTTTAGGAGCCCAACACAAAATACATGAGCCCCAATGCCTTCCTTCATACAAAACTGACACCCACTTTCCTTAAAAAATCGTGGCTCAAAATGGCATTTTTGGGCTGAGATAAGCACTTTGGTGACATTTTCCTGTAACTTGTTCCCAGTACATTCTAAGTGGCTGCTGACTTTGTGAGGTCTCTAAAAGTGGGTTTTAGGAGCCCAACACAAAATACATGAGCCCTAATGCCTTCTTTCAGACAAAACTGACTTCCACTTTCTTAAAAAAATCTTGGGTCAAAATAGCATTATTAGACTGAGATAAGCACTTTGGTGACATTTTCCTGTAACTTGTTCCCAGTACATTCTAAGTGGCTGCTGACTTTGTGAGGTCTCTAAAAGTGGGTTTTAGGAGCCCAACACAAAATACATGAGCCCCAATGCCTTCCTTCATACAAAACTGACACCCACTTTCCTTAAAAAATCGTGGCTCAAAATGGCATTTTTGGGCTGAGATAAGCACTTTGGTGACATTTTCCTGTAACTTGTTCCCAGTACATTCTAAGTGGCTGCTGACTTTGTGAGGTCTCTAAAAGTGGGTTTTAGGAGCCCAACACAAAATACATGAGCCCTAATGCCTTCTTTCAGACAAAACTGACTTCCACTTTCTTAAAAAAATCTTGGGTCAAAATAGCATTATTAGACTGAGATAAGCACTTTGGTGACATTTTCCTGTAACTTGTTCCCAGTACATTCTAAGTGGCTGCTGACTTTGTGAGGTCTCTAAAAGTGGGTTTTAGGAGCCCAACACAAAATACATGAGCCCTAATGCCTTCTTTCAGACAAAACTGACTTCCACTTTCTTAAAAAAATCTTGGGTCAAAATAGCATTATTAGACTGAGATAAGCACTTTGGTGACATTTTCCTGTAACTTGTTCCCAGTACATTCTAAGTGGCTGCTGACTTTGTGAGGTCTCTAAAAGTGGGTTTTAGGAGCCCAACACAAAATACATGAGCCCCAATGCCTTCCTTCATACAAAACTGACACCCACTTTCCTTAAAAAATCGTGGCTCAAAATGGCATTTTTGGGCTGAGATAAGCACTTTGGTGACATTTTCCTGTAACTTGTTCCCAGTACATTCTAAGTGGCTGCTGACTTTGTGAGGTCTCTAAAAGTGGGTTTTAGGAGCCCAACACAAAATACATGAGCCCTAATGCCTTCCTTCAGACAGAACTGACACCCACTTTCTTTAAAAAATCGTGGTTCAAAATAGCATTTTTGGGCTGAGATAAGCACTTTGGTGACATTTTCCTGTAACTTGTTCCCAGTACATTTTAAGTGGCTGCTGACTTTGTGAGGTCTGTAAAATTGGGTTTTAGGAGCCCAACACAAAATACATGAGCCCTAATGCCTTCTTTCAGACAAAACTGACTTCCACTTTCTTAAAAAAATCTTGGGTCAAAATAGCATTATTAGACTGAGATAAGCACTTTGGTGACATTTTCCTGTAACTTGTTCCCAGTACATTCTAAGTGGCTGCTGACTTTGTGAGGTCTCTAAAAGTGGGTTTTAGGAGCCCAACACAAAATACATGAGCCCCAATGCCTTCCTTCATACAAAACTGACACCCACTTTCCTTAAAAAATCGTGGCTCAAAATGGCATTTTTGGGCTGAGATAAGCACTTTGGTGACATTTTCCTGTAACTTGTTCCCAGTACATTCTAAGTGGCTGCTGACTTTGTGAGGTCTCTAAAAGTGGGTTTTAGGAGCCCAACACAAAATACATGAGCCCCAATGCCTTCCTTCATACAAAACTGACACCCACTTTCCTTAAAAAATCGTGGCTCAAAATGGCATTTTTGGGCTGAGATAAGCACTTTGGTGACATTTTCCTGTAACTTGTTCCCAGTACATTCTAAGTGGCTGCTGACTTTGTGAGGTCTCTAAAAGTGGGTTTTAGGAGCCCAACACAAAATACATGAGCCCTAATGCCTTCTTTCAGACAAAACTGACTTCCACTTTCTTAAAAAAATCTTGGGTCAAAATAGCATTATTAGACTGAGATAAGCACTTTGGTGACATTTTCCTGTAACTTGTTCCCAGTACATTCTAAGTGGCTGCTGACTTTGTGAGGTCTCTAAAAGTGGGTTTTAGGAGCCCAACACAAAATACATGAGCCCCAATGCCTTCCTTCATACAAAACTGACACCCACTTTCCTTAAAAAATCGTGGCTCAAAATGGCATTTTTGGGCTGAGATAAGCACTTTGGTGACATTTTCCTGTAACTTGTTCCCAGTACATTCTAAGTGGCTGCTGACTTTGTGAGGTCTCTAAAAGTGGGTTTTAGGAGCCCAACACAAAATACATGAGCCCTAATGCCTTCCTTCAGACAGAACTGACACCCACTTTCTTTAAAAAATCGTGGTTCAAAATAGCATTTTTGGGCTGAGATAAGCACTTTGGTGACATTTTCCTGTAACTTGTTCCCAGTACATTTTAAGTGGCTGCTGACTTTGTGAGGTCTGTAAAATTGGGTTTTAGGAGCCCAACACAAAATACATGAGCCCTAATGCCTTCTTTCAGACAAAACTGACTTCCACTTTCTTAAAAAAATCTTGGGTCAAAATAGCATTATTAGACTGAGATAAGCACTTTGGTGACATTTTCCTGTAACTTGTTCCCAGTACATTCTAAGTGGCTGCTGACTTTGTGAGGTCTCTAAAAGTGGGTTTTAGGAGCCCAACACAAAATACATGAGCCCCAATGCCTTCCTTCATACAAAACTGACACCCACTTTCCTTAAAAAATCGTGGCTCAAAATGGCATTTTTGGGCTGAGATAAGCACTTTGGTGACATTTTCCTGTAACTTGTTCCCAGTACATTCTAAGTGGCTGCTGACTTTGTGAGGTCTCTAAAAGTGGGTTTTAGGAGCCCAACACAAAATACATGAGCCCTAATGCCTTCTTTCAGACAAAACTGACTTCCACTTTCTTAAAAAAATCTTGGGTCAAAATAGCATTATTAGACTGAGATAAGCACTTTGGTGACATTTTCCTGTAACTTGTTCCCAGTACATTCTAAGTGGCTGCTGACTTTGTGAGGTCTCTAAAAGTGGGTTTTAGGAGCCCAACACAAAATACATGAGCCCCAATGCCTTCCTTCATACAAAACTGACACCCACTTTCCTTAAAAAATCGTGGCTCAAAATGGCATTTTTGGGCTGAGATAAGCACTTTGGTGACATTTTCCTGTAACTTGTTCCCAGTACATTCTAAGTGGCTGCTGACTTTGTGAGGTCTCTAAAAGTGGGTTAGGGTTAGGGTTAGGGTTAGGGTTAGGGTTAGGGTTAGGGTTAGGGTTAGGGTTAGGGTTAGGGTTAGGGTTAGGGTTAGGGTTAGGGTTAGGGTTAGGGTTAGGTTAGGGTTAGGGTTAGGGTTAGGGTTAGGGTTAGGGTTAGGGTTAGGGTTAGGGTTAGGGTTAGGGTTAGGGTTAGGGTTAGGGTTAGGGGTTAGGGTTAGGGTCAGGGTTTGCTTCTGTGAAATACGTAATTCATAGGATGAATTACGTACTTTTCACTATTTATCCCGTACACATTCATTATGCTGCGGGTGTTCTGCAATGCGAACAGCCTGCTTTCCTATGCTTTTTGTACTTTTGCCATTAACTTTCTATCAATTACAAATTTCATAGGATCATATATTTTATGTCTTTATAGGGGTCTTCCTAAACACTAGGTGGGGTAAATGAGCAGAAAAACATGGTCTTCCCTGCCACAGGGTTGCGTAGTTGAGCATACTTTACGATTGTCGTGAGAGATCAGAACTATTAACTCCTCTGAGCCATGCTCGTGTGTGTGTGTGTGTGTGTGTGTGTGTGTGTGTGTGTGTGTGTGTGTGTGTGTGTGTGTGTGTGTGTGTGTGTGTGTGTGTGTGTGTGTGTGTTAGTGTGTGTGCGCGTTCCAGAGGGAAAGAGAGAGAGAGAGAGACACAGAGAGAGAGAGAGAGAGAGAGAAAGAGACAGAGACAGATAGAGAGAGAGAGACAGAGAGATCTTTTTTGTCTCTTCCAGAGAGGGACATTAACAGTAGTCATTGTGTATTACATTGCCTCAAGCTCCATTAGTTTAACATGGCAACCCTGAGAAAGAGAAAGAAACAAGATGTAAGCAACAAGACTGAGGAGCTAGAACTGGTGTTGGAACAGTTGAGATGCAAAGTGCTCCAGTTCAGGTCAAAGTGAGTTTAACTTTCACATGAACTCAGTTTGACCTGATCTCAGTTTTGTCAGAATACTGCTTCAACTTCCACATAAAACACATTCAGAGAGAAAACATACTGCTTCCAGACTGAGAGAAAACAGAAAACTCCCAAACACTTGCTGCCTCATTTGAAGCACACTTTGGTTTACCTTGTCTCTCTTCACAGTGGTTTCAACCTAACACCGTAACTGTCACAGGCTTTGCACATTTTAACACATACATCCATGAGGCGTTCAAAGTCTGGACTGTAATTTGTGATGTTTTGCTGAATTAGAGACAAGCAAACCAAAGTGTTGTGAAGAGCACTAAACTTTAGTTTACTCTGCACAACACTTTGGTTTACTCTGAAGAGAGACAGAGAAAAAACACACAACACTTTCACAACACTTTGGTTTACTCTGAACAGAGACAGAGTTGTGTGTTGTGTTCAACAACAACTTGTTGGTTTCAACCTATCACCGATTGAGTTCAGGTCGAACTGAGTTCATGTGGAAGTTGAAGCAGTATTCTGACAAAACTGAGATCAGGTCAAACTGAGTTCATGTGGAAGTTAAACTCTGTTTGACCTGAACTGGAAAACTCACAGTTGAAGCACACCTTGGTAGTGCTGATTGAAGTTGCAGAAGTTGGATTTGGAGGCCTTCAAAGTCTGGACTGTAATTTGTGATGTTTTACTGTATGTGAACACCAAGGTGTGCTGCAACTGAGGCAACAACTTGTTGCCTCAGTTCCACTTTGGTTTACTGTGAAGAGAGACAAGCAAACCAAAGTGTTGTGAAGAGCACTAAACTTTAGTTTACTCTGCACAACACTTTGGTTTACTCTGAAGAGAGACAGAGAAAAAACACACAACACTTTCACAACACTTTGGTTTACTCTGAAGAGAGACAGAGTTGTGTGTTGTGTTCAACAACAACTTGTTGGTTTCAACCTATCACCGTAACTGTCACAGGCTTTGCAAATTTTATCATATACATCCATGAGGCCTTCAAAGTCTGGACTGTAATTTGTGATGTTTTACTGTATGTGAACACCAAGGTGTGCTGCAACTGAGGCAACAACTTGTTGCCTCAGTTCCACTTTGGTTTACTGTGAAGAGAGACAAGCAAACCAAAGTGTTGTGAAGAGCACTAAACTTTAGTTTACTCTGCACAACACTTTGGTTTACTCTGAAGAGAGACAGAGAAAAAACACACAACACTTTCACAACACTTTGGTTTACTCTGAAGAGAGACAGAGTTGTGTGTTGTGTTCAACAACAACTTGTTGGTTTCAACCTATCACCGTAACTGTCACAGGCTTTGCAAATTTTATCACATACATCCATGAGGCCTTCAAAGTCTGGACTGTAATTTGTGATGTTTTACTGTATGTGAACACCAAGGTGTGCTGCAACTCAGTTGGTTTGCTGCAACTCTGCAACTCAGATGTGTGCTGCCAGTTGAAGCACACTTTGGTTTACTGTGAAGAGAGACAAGGTAAACCAAAGTGTGCTTCAAATGATGGAAGCAGTATGTTTTCTCTCTGAATGTGTTTTCAGGTCAAATTGAGTTCATGTGGAAGTTGAAGCAGTATTCTGACAAAACTGAGATCAGGTCAAACTGAGTTCATGTGGAAGTTAAACTCTGTTTGACCTGAACTGGAAAACTCACAGTTGAAGCACACCTTGGTAGTGCTGATTGAAGTTGCAGAAGTTGGATTTGGAGGCCTTCAAAGTCTGGACTGTAATTTGTGATGTTTTACTGTATGTGAACACCAAGGTGTGCTGCAACTGAGGCAACAACTTGTTGCCTCAGTTCCACTTTGGTTTACTGTGAAGAGAGACAAGCAAACCAAAGTGTTGTGAAGAGCACTAAACTTTAGTTTACTCTGCACAACACTTTGGTTTACTCTGAAGAGAGACAGAGAAAAAACACACAACACTTTCACAACACTTTGGTTTACTCTGAAGAGAGACAGAGTTGTGTGTTGTGTTCAACAACAACTTGTTGGTTTCAACCTATCACCGTAACTGTCACAGGCTTTGCAAATTTTATCACATACATCCATGAGGCCTTCAAAGTCTGGACTGTAATTTGTGATGTTTTACTGTATGTGAACACCAAGGTGTGCTGCAACTGAGGCAACAACTTGTTGCCTCAGTTCCACTTTGGTTTACTGTGAAGAGAGACAAGCAAACCAAAGTGTTGTGAAGAGCACTAAACTTTAGTTTACTCTGCACGACACTTTGGTTTACTCTGAAGAGAGACAGAGAAAAAACACACAACACTTTCACAACACTTTGGTTTACTCTGAAGAGAGACAGAGTTGTGTGTTGTGTTCAACAACAACTTGTTGGTTTCAACCTATCACCGTAACTGTCACAGGCTTTGCAAATTTTATCACATACATCCATGAGGCCTTCAAAGTCTGGACTGTAATTTGTGATGTTTTGCTGTATTGAACACCAAGGTGTGCTGCAACTCAGTTGGTTTGCTGCAACTCTGCAACTCAGATGTGTGCTGCCAGTTGAAGCACACTTTGGTTTACTGTGAAGAGAGACAAGGTAAACCAAAGTGTGCTTCAAATGATGGAAGCAGTATGTTTTCTCTCTGAATGTGTTTTCAGGTCAAATTGAGTTCATGTGGAAGTTGAAGCAGTATTCTGACAAAACTGAGATCAGGTCAAACTGAGTTCATGTGGAAGTTAAACTCTGTTTGACCTGAACTGGAAAACTCACAGTTGAAGCACACCTTGGTAGTGCTGATTGAAGTTGCAGAAGTTGGATTTGGAGGCCTTCAAAGTCTGGACTGTAATTTGTGATGTTTTACTGTATGTGAACACCAAGGTGTGCTGCAACTGAGGCAACAACTTGTTGCCTCAGTTCCACTTTGGTTTACTGTGAAGAGAGACAAGCAAACCAAAGTGTTGTGAAGAGCACTAAACTTTAGTTTACTCTGCACAACACTTTGGTTTACTCTGAAGAGAGACAGAGAAAAAACACACAACACTTTCACAACACTTTGGTTTACTCTGAAGAGAGACAGAGTTGTGTGTTGTGTTCAACAACAACTTGTTGGTTTCAACCTATCACCGTAACTGTCACAGGCTTTGCAAATTTTATCACATACATCCATGAGGCCTTCAAAGTCTGGACTGTAATTTGTGATGTTTTACTGTATGTGAACACCAAGGTGTGCTGCAACTGAGGCAACAACTTGTTGCCTCAGTTCCACTTTGGTTTACTGTGAAGAGAGACAAGCAAACCAAAGTGTTGTGAAGAGCACTAAACTTTAGTTTACTCTGCACGACACTTTGGTTTACTCTGAAGAGAGACAGAGAAAAAACACACAACACTTTCACAACACTTTGGTTTACTCTGAAGAGAGACAGAGTTGTGTGTTGTGTTCAACAACAACTTGTTGGTTTCAACCTATCACCGTAACTGTCACAGGCTTTGCAAATTTTATCACATACATCCATGAGGCCTTCAAAGTCTGGACTGTAATTTGTGATGTTTTGCTGTATTGAACACCAAGGTGTGCTGCAACTCAGTTGGTTTGCTGCAACTCTGCAACTCAGATGTGTGCTGCCAGTTGAAGCACACTTTGGTTTACTGTGAAGAGAGACAAGGTAAACCAAAGTGTGCTTCAAATGATGGAAGCAGTATGTTTTCTCTCTGAATGTGTTTTCAGGTCAAATTGAGTTCATGTGGAAGTTGAAGCAGTATTCTGACAAAACTGAGATCAGGTCAAACTGAGTTCATGTGGAAGTTAAACTCTGTTTGACCTGGACTGGAAAACTCACAGTTGAAGCACACCTTGGTAGTGCTGATTGAAGTTGCAGAAGTTGGATTTGGAGGCCTTCAAAGTCTGGACTGTAATTTGTGATGTTTTACTGTATGTGAACATCAAGGTGTGCTGCAACTGAGGCAACAACTTGTTGCCTCAGTTCCACTTTGGTTTACTGTGAAGAGAGACAAGGTAAACCAAAGTGTTGTGAAGAGCACTAAACTTTAGTTTACTCTGCACGACACTTTGGTTTACTCTGAAGAGAGACAGAGAAAAAACACACAACACTTTCACAACACTTTGGTTTACTCTGAAGAGAGACAGAGTTGTGTGTTGTGTTCAACAACAACTTGTTGGTTTCAACCTATCACCGTAACTGTCACAGGCTTTGCAAATTTTATCACATACATCCATGAGGCCTTCAAAGTCTGGACTGTAATTTGTGATGTTTTGCTGTATTGAACACCAAGGTGTGCTGCAACTCAGTTGGTTTGCTGCAACTCTGCAACTCAGATGTGTGCTGCCAGTTGAAGCACACTTTGGTTTACTGTGAAGAGAGACAAGGTAAACCAAAGTGTGCTTCAAATGATGGAAGCAGTATGTTTTCTCTCCGAATGTGTTTTCAGGTCAAATTGAGTTCATGTGGAAGTTGAAGCAGTATTCTGACAAAACTGAGATCAGGTCAAACTGAGTTCATGTGGAAGTTAAACTCTGTTTGACCTGAACTGGAAAACTCACAGTTGAAGCACACCTTGGTAGTGCTGATTGAAGTTGCAGAAGTTGGATTTGGAGGCCTTCAAAGTCTGGACTGTAATTTGTGATGTTTTACTGTATGTGAACACCAAGGTGTGCTGCAACTGAGGCAACAACTTGTTGCCTCAGTTCCACTTTGGTTTACTGTGAAGAGAGACAAGCAAACCAAAGTGTTGTGAAGAGCACTAAACTTTAGTTTACTCTACACAACACTTTGGTTTACTCTGAAGCTCTACAGAGAAAAAACACACAACACTTTCACAACACTTTGGTTTACTCTGAAGAGAGACAGCGTTGTGTGTTGTGTTCAACAACAACTTGTTGGTTTCAACCTATCACCGTAACTGTCACAGGCTTTGCAAATTTTATCACATACATCCATGAGGCCTTCAAAGTCTGGACTGTAATTTGTGATGTTTTGCTGTATTGAACACCAAGGTGTGCTGCAACTCAGTTGGTTTGCTGCAACTCTGCAACTCAGATGTGTGCTGCCAGTTGAAGCACACTTTGGTTTACTGTGAAGAGAGACAAGGTAAACCAAAGTGTGCTTCAAATGATGGAAGCAGTATGTTTTCTCTCTGAATGTGTTTTCAGGTCAAATTGAGTTCATGTGGAAGTTGAAGCAGTATTCTGACAAAACTGAGATCAGGTCAAACTGAGTTCATGTGGAAGTTAAACTCTGTTTGACCTGAACTGGAAAACTCACAGTTGAAGCACACCTTGGTAGTGCTGATTGAAGTTGCAGAAGTTGGATTTGGAGGCCTTCAAAGTCTGGACTGTAATTTGTGATGTTTTACTGTATGTGAACACCAAGGTGTGCTGCAACTGAGGCAACAACTTGTTGCCTCAGTTCCACTTTGGTTTACTGTGAAGAGAGACAAGCAAACCAAAGTGTTGTGAAGAGCACTAAACTTTAGTTTACTCTGCACAACACTTTGGTTTACTCTGAAGAGAGACAGAGAAAAAACACACAACACTTTCACAACACTTTGGTTTACTCTGAAGAGAGACAGAGTTGTGTGTTGTGTTCAACAACAACTTGTTGGTTTCAACCTATCACCGTAACTGTCACAGGCTTTGCAAATTTTATCACATACATCCATGAGGCCTTCAAAGTCTGGACTGTAATTTGTGATGTTTTACTGTATGTGAACACCAAGGTGTGCTGCAACTGAGGCAACAACTTGTTGCCTCAGTTCCACTTTGGTTTACTGTGAAGAGAGACAAGCAAACCAAAGTGTTGTGAAGAGCACTAAACTTTAGTTTACTCTGCACAACACTTTGGTTTACTCTGAAGAGAGACAGAGAAAAAACACACAACACTTTCACAACACTTTGGTTTACTCTGAAGAGAGACAGAGTTGTGTGTTGTGTTCAACAACAACTTGTTGGTTTCAACCTATCACCGTAACTGTCACAGGCTTTGCAAATTTTATCACATACATCCATGAGGCCTTCAAAGTCTGGACTGTAATTTGTGATGTTTTGCTGTATTGAACACCAAGGTGTGCTGCAACTCAGTTGGTTTGCTGCAACTCTGCAACTCAGATGTGTGCTGCCAGTTGAAGCACACTTTGGTTTACTGTGAAGAGAGACAAGGTAAACCAAAGTGTGCTTCAAATGATGGAAGCAGTATGTTTTCTCTCTGAATGTGTTTTCAGGTCAAATTGAGTTCATGTGGAAGTTGAAGCAGTATTCTGACAAAACTGAGATCAGGTCAAACTGAGTTCATGTGGAAGTTAAACTCTGTTTGACCTGGACTGGAAAACTCACAGTTGAAGCACACCTTGGTAGTGCTGATTGAAGTTGCAGAAGTTGGATTTGGAGGCCTTCAAAGTCTGGACTGTAATTTGTGATGTTTTACTGTATGTGAACATCAAGGTGTGCTGCAACTGAGGCAACAACTTGTTGCCTCAGTTCCACTTTGGTTTACTGTGAAGAGAGACAAGCAAACCAAAGTGTTGTGAAGAGCACTAAACTTTAGTTTACTCTGCACGACACTTTGGTTTACTCTGAAGAGAGACAGAGAAAAAACACACAACACTTTCACAACACTTTGGTTTACTCTGAAGAGAGACAGAGTTGTGTGTTGTGTTCAACAACAACTTGTTGGTTTCAACCTATCACCGTAACTGTCACAGGCTTTGCAAATTTTATCACATACATCCATGAGGCCTTCAAAGTCTGGACTGTAATTTGTGATGTTTTGCTGTATTGAACACCAAGGTGTGCTGCAACTCAGTTGGTTTGCTGCAACTCTGCAACTCAGATGTGTGCTGCCAGTTGAAGCACACTTTGGTTTACTGTGAAGAGAGACAAGGTAAACCAAAGTGTGCTTCAAATGATGGAAGCAGTATGTTTTCTCTCCGAATGTGTTTTCAGGTCAAATTGAGTTCATGTGGAAGTTGAAGCAGTATTCTGACAAAACTGAGATCAGGTCAAACTGAGTTCATGTGGAAGTTAAACTCTGTTTGACCTGAACTGGAAAACTCACAGTTGAAGCACACCTTGGTAGTGCTGATTGAAGTTGCAGAAGTTGGATTTGGAGGCCTTCAAAGTCTGGACTGTAATTTGTGATGTTTTACTGTATGTGAACACCAAGGTGTGCTGCAACTGAGGCAACAACTTGTTGCCTCAGTTCCACTTTGGTTTACTGTGAAGAGAGACAAGCAAACCAAAGTGTTGTGAAGAGCACTAAACTTTAGTTTACTCTGCACAACACTTTGGTTTACTCTGAAGAGAGACAGAGAAAAAACACACAACACTTTCACAACACTTTGGTTTACTCTGAAGAGAGACAGAGTTGTGTGTTGTGTTCAACAACAACTTGTTGGTTTCAACCTATCACCGTAACTGTCACAGGCTTTGCAAATTTTATCACATACATCCATGAGGCCTTCAAAGTCTGGACTGTAATTTGTGATGTTTTACTGTATGTGAACACCAAGGTGTGCTGCAACTGAGGCAACAACTTGTTGCCTCAGTTCCACTTTGGTTTACTGTGAAGAGAGACAAGCAAACCAAAGTGTTGTGAAGAGCACTAAACTTTAGTTTACTCTACACAACACTTTGGTTTACTCTGAAGCTCTACAGAGAAAAAACACACAACACTTTCACAACACTTTGGTTTACTCTGAAGAGAGACAGCGTTGTGTGTTGTGTTCAACAACAACTTGTTGGTTTCAACCTATCACCGTAACTGTCACAGGCTTTGCAAATTTTATCACATACATCCATGAGGCCTTCAAAGTCTGGACTGTAATTTGTGATGTTTTGCTGTATTGAACACCAAGGTGTGCTGCAACTCAGTTGGTTTGCTGCAACTCTGCAACTCAGATGTGTGCTGCCAGTTGAAGCACACTTTGGTTTACTGTGAAGAGAGACAAGGTAAACCAAAGTGTGCTTCAAATGATGGAAGCAGTATGTTTTCTCTCTGAATGTGTTTTCAGGTCAAATTGAGTTCATGTGGAAGTTGAAGCAGTATTCTGACAAAACTGAGATCAGGTCAAACTGAGTTCATGTGGAAGTTAAACTCTGTTTGACCTGAACTGGAAAACTCACAGTTGAAGCACACCTTGGTAGTGCTGATTGAAGTTGCAGAAGTTGGATTTGGAGGCCTTCAAAGTCTGGACTGTAATTTGTGATGTTTTACTGTATGTGAACACCAAGGTGTGCTGCAACTGAGGCAACAACTTGTTGCCTCAGTTCCACTTTGGTTTACTGTGAAGAGAGACAAGCAAACCAAAGTGTTGTGAAGAGCACACAACTTTAGTTTACTCTGCACAACACTTTGGTTTACTCTGAAGAGAGACAGAGTTGTGTGTTGTGTTCAACAACAACTTGTTGGTTTCAACCTAACACCGTAACTGTCACAGGCTTTGCAAATTTTGCAGAGGTTTTGGTAGTGCTGATTGAAGTTGCAGAAGTTGGATTTGCAACTGAAACCCCAACGGTATCACATACATCCATGATGCCTTCAAAGTCTGGACTGTATGTTGTGATGTTTTACTGTATTGAACACCAAGGTGTGTTTCAACTGAGGCAACTCAATTAGCATATTAGCATCTTAGCTTAGCATGTTAGCATTAATTAGCATAATGTTGTAATTACCCCTAGTGGTAGGTTTTGGTACTGGAAAGTGCCCTGTGACGTCAGAGAACAAAATGGCGGATGCTAACTTTATTAGCATGTTAGCATAAATTAGCATAATGTTGTAATTACCCCTAGTGGTAGGTTTTGGTACTGGAAAGTGCCCTGTGACGTCAGAGAACAAAATGGCGGATGCTAACTTTATTAGCATCTTAGCTTAGCATGTTAGCATTAATTAGCATAATGTTGTAATTACCCCTAGTGGTATGTTTTGGTACTGGAAAGTGCCCTGTGACGTCAGAGAACAAAATGGCGGATGCTAACTTTATTAGCATGTTAGCTTAGCATGTTAGCATAAATTAGCATAATGTTGTAATTACCCCTAGTGGTAGGTTTTGGTACTGGAAAGTGCCCTGTGAAGTCAGAAAACAAAATGGCGGATGCTAACTTTATTAGCATGCTAAGCTAATATGCTAATAGCGTTATCATCCGCCATTTTGTTATCCGACGTCACAGGGCACCAAAACCTACCACTTGGGGAAATTTTACCATTATGCTAATTCATGCTAACATGCTAAGCTAAGATGCTAACTGTGTTAGCATCCACCATTTTGTTTTCTGGCTTCACAGGGCACTTTCCAGTACCTAAATCTATCACTAGGGGAAATAATAACATTATGCTAATTAATGCTAACTTGCTAAGCTAATATGCTAATATGCTAATAGTGTTAGCATGACATCACAGGGCACTTTGACTGTCACCTGTCAAACCAAAGTGTTGTGAAAGTGTTGTGTGTTTTCTCTCTGTCTCTCTTCAGAGTAAACCAAAGTGTTGTGAAGAGCACTAAACTTTAGTTTACTCTGCACAACACTTTGGTTTACTCTGAAGAGAGACAGAGAAAAAACACACAACACTTTCACAACACTTTGGTTTACTCTGAAGAGAGACAGAGTTGTGTGTTGTGTTCAACAACAACTTGTTGGTTTCAACCTATCACCGTAACTGTCACAGGCTTTGCAAATTTTATCACATACATCCATGAGGCCTTCAAAGTCTGGACTGTAATTTGTGATGTTTTGCTGTATTGAACACCAAGGTGTGCTGCAACTCAGTTGGTTTGCTGCAACTCTGCAACTCAGATGTGTGCTGCCAGTTGAAGCACACTTTGGTTTACTGTGAAGAGAGACAAGGTAAACCAAAGTGTGCTTCAAATGATGGAAGCAGTATGTTTTCTCTCTGAATGTGTTTTCAGGTCAAATTGAGTTCATGTGGAAGTTGAAGCAGTATTCTGACAAAACTGAGATCAGGTCAAACTGAGTTCATGTGGAAGTTAAACTCTGTTTGACCTGAACTGGAAAACTCACAGTTGAAGCACACCTTGGTAGTGCTGATTGAAGTTGCAGAAGTTGGATTTGGAGGCCTTCAAAGTCTGGACTGTAATTTGTGATGTTTTACTGTATGTGAACACCAAGGTGTGCTGCAACTGAGGCAACAACTTGTTGCCTCAGTTCCACTTTGGTTTACTGTGAAGAGAGACAAGCAAACCAAAGTGTTGTGAAGAGCACTAAACTTTAGTTTACTCTGCACAACACTTTGGTTTACTCTGAAGAGAGACAGAGAAAAAACACACAACACTTTCACAACACTTTGGTTTACTCTGAAGAGAGACAGAGTTGTGTGTTGTGTTCAACAACAACTTGTTGGTTTCAACCTATCACCGTAACTGTCACAGGCTTTGCAAATTTTATCACATACATCCATGAGGCCTTCAAAGTCTGGACTGTAATTTGTGATGTTTTACTGTATGTGAACACCAAGGTGTGCTGCAACTGAGGCAACAACTTGTTGCCTCAGTTCCACTTTGGTTTACTGTGAAGAGAGACAAGCAAACCAAAGTGTTGTGAAGAGCACTAAACTTTAGTTTACTCTGCACAACACTTTGGTTTACTCTGAAGAGAGACAGAGAAAAAACACACAACACTTTCACAACACTTTGGTTTACTCTGAAGAGAGACAGAGTTGTGTGTTGTGTTCAACAACAACTTGTTGGTTTCAACCTATCACCGTAACTGTCACAGGCTTTGCAAATTTTATCACATACATCCATGAGGCCTTCAAAGTCTGGACTGTAATTTGTGATGTTTTGCTGTATGTGAACACCAAGGTGTGCTGCAACTGAGGCAACAACTTGTTGCCTCAGTTCCACTTTGGTTTACTGTGAAGAGAGACAAGCAAACCAAAGTGTTGTGAAGAGCACTAAACTTTAGTTTAGTGATGTTTTGCTGTATTGAACACCAAGGTGTGCTGCAACTCAGTTGGTTTGCTGCAACTCTGCAACTCAGATGTGTGCTGCCAGTTGAAGCACACTTTGGTTTACTGTGAAGAGAGACAAGGTAAACCAAAGTGTTGTGAAGAGCACTAAACTTTAGTTTACTCTACACAACACTTTGGTTTACTCTGAAGCTCTACAGAGAAAAAACACACAACACTTTCACAACACTTTGGTTTACTCTGAAGAGAGACAGCGTTGTGTGTTGTGTTCAACAACAACTTGTTGGTTTCAACCTATCACCGTAACTGTCACAGGCTTTGCAAATTTTATCACATACATCCATGAGGCCTTCAAAGTCTGGACTGTAATTTGTGATGTTTTGCTGTATTGAACACCAAGGTGTGCTGCAACTCAGTTGGTTTGCTGCAACTCTGCAACTCAGATGTGTGCTGCCAGTTGAAGCACACTTTGGTTTACTGTGAAGAGAGACAAGGTAAACCAAAGTGTGCTTCAAATGATGGAAGCAGTATGTTTTCTCTCCGAATGTGTTTTCACGTCAAATTGAGTTCATGTGGAAGTTGAAGCAGTATTCTGACAAAACTGAGATCAGGTCAAACTGAGTTCATGTGGAAGTTAAACTCTGTTTGACCTGAACTGGAAAACTCACAGTTGAAGCACACCTTGGTAGTGCTGATTGAAGTTGCAGAAGTTGGATTTGGAGGCCTTCAAAGTCTGGACTGTAATTTGTGATGTTTTACTGTATGTGAACACCAAGGTGTGCTGCAACTGAGGCAACAACTTGTTGCCTCAGTTCCACTTTGGTTTACTGTGAAGAGAGACAAGCAAACCAAAGTGTTGGGAAGAGCACTAAACTTTAGTTTACTCTGCACAACACTTTGGTTTACTCTGAAGAGAGACAGAGAAAAAACACACAACACTTTCACAACACTTTGGTTTACTCTGAAGAGAGACAGCGTTGTGTGTTGTGTTCAACAACAACTTGTTGGTTTCAACCTATCACCGTAACTGTCACAGGCTTTGCAAATTTTATCACATACATCCATGAGGCCTTCAAAGTCTGGACTGTAATTTGTGATGTTTTACTGTATGTGAACACCAAGGTGTGCTGCAACTGAGGCAACAACTTGTTGCCTCAGTTCCACTTTGGTTTACTGTGAAGAGAGACAAGCAAACCAAAGTGTTGTGAAGAGCACTAAACTTTAGTTTACTCTACACAACACTTTGGTTTACTCTGAAGCTCTACAGAGAAAAAACACACAACACTTTCACAACACTTTGGTTTACTCCGAAGAGAGACAGCGTTGTGTGTTGTGTTCAACAACAACTTGTTGGTTTCAACCTAACACCGTAACTGTCACAGGCTTTGCAAATTTTGCAGAGGTTTTGGTAGTGCTGATTGAAGTTGCAGAAGTTGGATTTGCAACTGAAACCCCAACGGTATCACATACATCCATGATGCCTTCAAAGTCTGGACTGTATGTTGTGATGTTTTACTGTATTGAACACCAAGGTGTGTTTCAACTGAGGCAACTCAATTAGCATATTAGCATCTTAGCTTAGCATGTTAGCATTAATTAGCATAATGTTGTAATTACCCCTAGTGGTAGGTTTTGGTACTGGAAAGTGCCCTGTGACGTCAGAGAATAAAATGGCGGATGCTAACTTTATTAGCATGTTAGCATAAATTAGCATAATGTTGTAATTACCCCTAGTGGTAGGTTTTGGTACTGGAAAGTGCCCTGTGACGTCAGAGAACAAAATGGCGGATGCTAACTTTATTAGCATCTTAGCTTAGCATGTTAGCATTAATTAGCATAATGTTGTAATTACCCCTAGTGGTATGTTTTGGTACTGGAAAGTGCCCTGTGACGTCAGAGAACAAAATGGCGGATGCTAACTTTATTAGCATGTTAGCTTAGCATGTTAGCATAAATTAGCATAATGTTGTAATTACCCCTAGTGGTAGGTTTTGGTACTGGAAAGTGCCCTGTGAAGTCAGAAAACAAAATGGCGGATGCTAACTTTATTAGCATGCTAAGCTAATATGCTAATAGCGTTATCATCCGCCATTTTGTTATCCGACGTCACAGGGCACCAAAACCTACCACTTGGGGAAATTTTACCATTATGCTAATTCATGCTAACATGCTAAGCTAAGATGCTAACTGTGTTAGCATCCACCATTTTGTTTTCTGGCTTCACAGGGCACTTTCCAGTACCTAAATCTATCACTAGGGGAAATAATAACATTATGCTAATTAATGCTAACTTGCTAAGCTAATATGCTAATATGCTAATAGTGTTAGCATGACATCACAGGGCACTTTGACTGTCACCTGTCAAACCAAAGTGTTGTGAAAGTGTTGTGTGTTTTCTCTCTGTCTCTCTTCAGAGTAAACCAAAGTGTTGTGAAGAGCACTAAACTTTAGTTTACTCTGCACAACACTTTGGTTTACTCTGAAGAGAGACAGAGAAAAAACACACAACACTTTCACAACACTTTGGTTTACTCTGAAGAGAGACAGAGTTGTGTGTTGTGTTCAACAACAACTTGTTGGTTTCAACCTATCACCGTAACTGTCACAGGCTTTGCAAATTTTATCACATACATCCATGAGGCCTTCAAAGTCTGGACTGTAATTTGTGATGTTTTACTGTATGTGAACACCAAGGTGTGCTGCAACTCAGTTGGTTTGCTGCAACTCTGCAACTCAGATGTGTGCTGCCAGTTGAAGCACACTTTGGTTTACTGTGAAGAGAGACAAGGTAAACCAAAGTGTGCTTCAAATGATGGAAGCAGTATGTTTTCTCTCTGAATGTGTTTTCAGGTCAAATTGAGTTCATGTGGAAGTTGAAGCAGTATTCTGACAAAACTGAGATCAGGTCAAACTGAGTTCATGTGGAAGTTAAACTCTGTTTGACCTGAACTGGAAAACTCACAGTTGAAGCACACCTTGGTAGTGCTGATTGAAGTTGCAGAAGTTGGATTTGGAGGCCTTCAAAGTCTGGACTGTAATTTGTGATGTTTTACTGTATGTGAACACCAAGGTGTGCTGCAACTGAGGCAACAACTTGTTGCCTCAGTTCCACTTTGGTTTACTGTGAAGAGAGACAAGCAAACCAAAGTGTTGTGAAGAGCACTAAACTTTAGATTACTCTGCACAACACTTTGGTTTACTCTGAAGAGAGACAGAGAAAAAACACACAACACTTTCACAACACTTTGGTTTACTCTGAAGAGAGACAGAGTTGTGTGTTGTGTTCAACAACAACTTGTTGGTTTCAACCTATCACCGTAACTGTCACAGGCTTTGCAAATTTTATCACATACATCCATGAGGCCTTCAAAGTCTGGACTGTAATTTGTGATGTTTTACTGTATGTGAACACCAAGGTGTGCTGCAACTGAGGCAACAACTTGTTGCCTCAGTTCCACTTTGGTTTACTGTGAAGAGAGACAAGCAAACCAAAGTGTTGT
Organism: Gymnoscopelus braueri; assembly: GCF_963280865.1. Taxonomy (NCBI): domain Eukaryota; kingdom Metazoa; phylum Chordata; class Actinopteri; order Myctophiformes; family Myctophidae; genus Gymnoscopelus; species Gymnoscopelus braueri. The sequence continues at coordinate 20,752 of NW_027660508.1, read as the reverse complement.
GAAGAGCACTAAACTTTAGTTTACTCTGCACGACACTTTGGTTTACTCTGAAGAGAGACAGAGAAAAAACACACAACACTTTCACAACACTTTGGTTTACTCTGAAGAGAGACAGAGTTGTGTGTTGTGTTCAACAACAACTTGTTGGTTTCAACCTATCACCGTAACTGTCACAGGCTTTGCAAATTTTATCACATACATCCATGAGGCCTTCAAAGTCTGGACTGTAATTTGTGATGTTTTGCTGTATTGAACACCAAGGTGTGCTGCAACTCAGTTGGTTTGCTGCAACTCTGCAACTCAGATGTGTGCTGCCAGTTGAAGCACACTTTGGTTTACTGTGAAGAGAGACAAGGTAAACCAAAGTGTGCTTCAAATGATGGAAGCAGTATGTTTTCTCTCTGAATGTGTTTTCAGGTCAAATTGAGTTCATGTGGAAGTTGAAGCAGTATTCTGACAAAACTGAGATCAGGTCAAACTGAGTTCATGTGGAAGTTAAACTCTGTTTGACCTGAACTGGAAAACTCACAGTTGAAGCACACCTTGGTAGTGCTGATTGAAGTTGCAGAAGTTGGATTTGGAGGCCTTCAAAGTCTGGACTGTAATTTGTGATGTTTTACTGTATGTGAACACCAAGGTGTGCTGCAACTGAGGCAACAACTTGTTGCCTCAGTTCCACTTTGGTTTACTGTGAAGAGAGACAAGCAAACCAAAGTGTTGTGAAGAGCACTAAACTTTAGTTTACTCTGCACAACACTTTGGTTTACTCTGAAGCTCTACAGAGAAAAAACACACAACACTTTCACAACACTTTGGTTTACTCTGAAGAGAGACAGAGTTGTGTGTTGTGTTCAACAACAACTTGTTGGTTTCAACCTATCACCGTAACTGTCACAGGCTTTGCAAATTTTATCACATACATCCATGAGGCCTTCAAAGTCTGGAAAGTAATTTGTGATGTTTTACTGTATGTGAACACCAAGGTGTGCTGCAACTGAGGCAACAACTTGTTACCTCAGTTCCACTTTGGTTTACTGTGAAGAGAGACAAGCAAACCAAAGTGTTGTGAAGAGCACTAAACTTTAGTTTACTCTGCACAACACTTTGGTTTACTCTGAAGAGAGACAGAGAAAAAACACACAACATTTTCACAACACTTTGGTTTACTCTGAAGAGAGACAGCGTTGTGTGTTGTGTTCAACAACAACTTGTTGGTTTCAACCTGTCACAGGCTTTGCAAATTTTATCACATACATCCATGAGGCCTTCAAAGTCTGGACTGTAATTTGTGATGTTTTGCTGTATTGAACACCAAGGTGTGCTGCAACTCAGTTGGTTTGCTGCAACTCTGCAACTCAGATGTGTGCTGCCAGTTGAAGCACAGTTTGGTTTACTGTGAAGAGAGACAAGGTAAACCAAAGTGTGCTTCAAATGAGGCAACAAGTGTTTGGGAGTTTTCTGTTTCCTCTCTGTCTGGAAGCAGTATGTTTTCTCTCTGAATGTGTTTTCAGGTCAAATTGAGTTCAGGTCAAACTGAGTTCATGTGGAAGTTGAAGCAGTATTCTGACAAAACTGAGATCAGGTCAAACTGAGTTCATGTGGAAGTTAAACTCTGTTTGACCTGAACTGGAAAACTCACAGTTGAGGCACACCTTGAAGCAGTATGTTTTCTCTCTGAATGTGTTTTCAGGTCAAATTGAGTTCAGGTCAAACTGAGTTCAGGTCAAACTGAGTTCATGTGGAAGTTGAAGCAGTATTCTGACAAAACTGAGATCAGGTCAAACTGAGTTCAAGTGAAAGTTAAACTCACTTTGACCTGAACTGGAAAACTCAGTTGAAGCACACCTTGGTAGTGCTGATTGAAGTTGCAGAAGTTGGATTTGCAACTAAAACCCCAACGGTATCACATACATCCATGAGGCTTTCAAAGTCTGGACTGTAATTTGTGATGTTTTACTGTATTGAACAGTTGAATGTAAAGGTGTTTTGCCAAAGTCATGAACTCAGTTTAACCTATACATTGAAAACATACAACACTTTGGTTTAGTCTGAAGAAAGACAGAAAGAAAACACACAATCTCTCTGTCTTCTCTCAGTGTTGATATCAAATGTTTGTACTTGTGAGAACTCCTTTTAAGAACAGGATTACAAATGTTTGCTCATAATAAAATTGTTTTATTTATCTATTCATTGTTCTTGTCATTCTTAGGTGATTTTCTCCCCCCTTGTATACATGTTTGGCTGAAATATACTGGATGAACACTCATTTGTTTACAACACTTTGGTTTACTGTGAAGAGAGACAAGTTAACCCAAGTGTGCTTTCAAATGAGGCAACAAGTGTTTGGAGTTTTCTGTTTTCTCTCTGTCTGGAAGCAGTATGTTTTCTCTCTGAATATGTCGATCTCTAAATGTGTCTTCAGGTCAAATGGAGTTCAGGACAAACTGAGTTTATTTGGAGTTTGGTGAGGAATGAAAGTTCTGGAAACTCCAAACACTTGTTGCCTCAGTTGAAGCACACAATAATCATCGCAATACAACTTTAAAAAAAAAGTTAACCCATTTTACGATTACTTTGGCTATTTTTCATGGCTTTGTTCATTTCTGCTTCTGTGGAACATAGATTATATGTGATGCAACACTTCTCAAACAAAACATGTCTCATGTATACTGGACATATGGGTGGTAGGAGGCAACGCATAGCACATTAAAACGATGAAAACACAGAAAAGAGGGTCAAACAATGAACCTAAACTTAACAGGATAGCTCATGGCAAGTAAGGCTGAGGTCCTTGATATTCCCTTTGCTGAGCTCCTCCGATTTTTGCAAACAGCTCTGGTACAGTTTCAAGACTAACTCTTTCTCATCATCCGTAATCGCTGCCAGTTGGCTCCACTCCTTGTTCTCATACAGCTGTTTAGCAGTCATCCTCTGTGCAGGGTTGGGTTGGAGCAGGGAAAATACGACAGCCTTCACCACAGGCAGACGCAATACATTCGGCATCAGCTTCTCCCGTGCCTTTAGCGAGCCGCCGTCGCCCGGCATGTCTATCAGCATGCTCACCAATTGGAAGTACGCACGCTCTAGCTGTTTTTTATCTTTTGCACTTTCAAGCACACTATCCCAGAATAATCTCCTCTTCTCCACTGATTTGGCTATTAAGACGCCTAGGCTCCAGTTGTCTATGTCTGTTGAATAGATAGTATTTCCGTGGGCCAGCTCAGGGGCTCTGTATAACAAAGTGCATACCCCACCACTCATCTCTGTTGAGTTGACCCATCTGGAAAAGCCGAAGTCTGCAATCTTGGCCCTCAGGTTGGCATCAACCAACACGTTATTCGCAGTCAAGTCCCTGTGGATAATACCCATCTTATGCACATGCGCAAGACCACATGCCACGTCCTGGGATACCTTGGCAACATAGCTGAGCGGTAACTTGTGTGATATGATCATTCTCTCGAGGGTAACTGGCAAGTATTCCATGGTGAAAGCGTGCGATTTTTCATTTTTTACATTTGGGAGACCTGTGAGTATCAACCCTTCGTGGACGGTTACAATGTTTGGGTGGCTACTCAGCCTACTCAGAATGCGTATCTCCCTGGCAAAGTCCAGGGGGAAAGATTTTGCCTTGTACTGTGTTGTGGCCACCTTCATTGCAAGCTCCTGGCCGCATCGTTCAACCACCTTGAACACCTTCCCAAATGAGCCCTCACCCACAAGCTTGATCTCTTTGTAATCAAGGGGTATGATTACCCAATGATTGGACTCCATGGTGCAGACCTTGCTGATAAACCTTAAGGAATGGCTTTATATCCTTCTTTAGCATCCCCTTTGTCCTTTTCCTTCAAAACGGGGCGGATCCTTAGTGTGCATTGCCCAGAAGAATTGTCTGAGGTGATGAAAGAGTAATCAGAAAAGAGAGACTACATAGTATTTCATCTCTGTTTATTTCACAGCAAAAGACACAACCTCTATCAACACTGCCTCAGCCATGCAGAAACAGCAGTAGGTTTATGTGCAGCAGTTCGACCAGAGCCACCAGCTGCATATAGGCACAACCTAGAGCATTCAGGTCCTGCCTTACATTTAGTACAAAGCGGTTCTCTAGGCTGCCCACGCTGCAACCCAGATCGTCCTTGGTCGCTCGCGAGTACCTTTGCCCCGTGACACATTGTAGCCTTACATACTCCTCGATGGTTCTCTGGTAGTCAGCATCGCAGCAGCGCGTGAGCTGCATCTCGCCTTGGTCAGACTGGGTCAAACGAACACTCAGGAGAGGGTTGAGCGCTCCGCATACAGTGATGACTGACTCCGTGCCGCCGGTGAATTTGCACATTACAGGCTCCGCACCTGCATTGGGCAGCTGCTCTAATATGTGCATAGCACACAATGAGTAGATGTTCATAAAAGCATACGACTCGGCTTGTGAGATCAAAGTCAGCGCCTTGGCTCTCACCAGGTTCTGCAGGTCAAGCAGCTTTTCCCTGAGCTTGCTGTACAGTTGCTCATACTCTGTGATCAACAACCCAGGTTTGGTAACCTTGTCGGGCATCATTTCTCTGTGCTCTCCATATGTCCTGGGCCTCTTGGGTGGCTGTTGGACACACCCTGCTCCATCACGACCCCACTCGGGTAGAGTTCCATAACAGGCCAGAATGGCAGAGGCCACAAAGAATCGGCCAGGTGTCCTGCTATCTACCTGCCCGGGCCCACACCTTTGCATAAGGGACTATGTCACCTTCTTAGGTTACCTTGCAGATGAGATAGTTGTGGCGACTGCTGAACACGGTGTCCCACTTCAGGGTTCCGTACTAACTTCGAGGTGTTTAATAGATTGCCTGGCTGACTACAGGTTGCTGGTTGCAGGCTGCTCTCTGTGGTCCCCTCGTCGTTCGGCATACACAGAATTTAACACGCAGCTGCATGGGGGCTTCTCATACCTGCGAACCTCGGGTCCGGTGTTGTTGGAATTCCTGGAGAAGCTGGTGCCAATCTATTGTCGCCTCTGCTTCCTCACAGTGAGGCACGAAGAGGCCAAGGAGAACGCACAGGCACTGGCCGCAGACCTGCGTGTTAATCACACTAACGGGGCAGCATCATTCAAGATCAGAACACTCGAATACCTGGCAACCAACCTATCAACAACAGTACCCGCAGAGTGGGGGTATCTCTCGCGCTCACCTGATGTTTCGCCCTCTTGTAAGATTGGTGCAGAATTGTTGTGGAGCCATTTGACTCTGCTGTATGCTGGACACCGGAAGCTACTGTTATTCAACTTGGGAGAATTATTTTCCAGAACCCAACCCTCACTTCAGCTTTGCCCCTGGGAGCTCAAGAATGCGTTGTTTCTCCATGGTCACGAACACAAGCCAAACTTGCCGCACAAGGTTCGAGAGAACCCCGCCACGTCCGCTCGCAAGTGTCCCATCCTGGCATGTGGACCCAAAGGCCCACGCGCAAAAGCCAAGAGCGCAAGGCTGTACGAGTCGCGGACCTCACGGCTGTGCTGGCTCACGGGCCTTTGGTGCATGGATGCGGACGTGCACCGACGTGCCTTTCGTTGGCTCTACACACCGGAGCCCTACTCAGCGTTTATCCCATCTGAGGGAAAAGTGGAAAAGCCCTAACGCAATGCTAAGGTACACAGGCAGCTGTGTGGTGCCCCTAGCTGGTGATGTCTTGCTACACGTGCTGCAGGTAAACACTGTGGGAAATCAACAGTTTCACTCAGTGGTATTCTCCAAATCCCTACGCAAATATGCAGAGGTGCAGTCCAATACCACCAAGACACTAAAGAAATCCAGGCTCAGCTTTGTTTCGCACAAGAAGAGGCTATGCTCACGCCATGGCCACAGGAACACCTACATAGAGTTCACGACCAACGTGAGCCGAAGCGCTAACTTCACATCCAATGCAAAAGAGCCACTCCAACCATATTTCAGGAGCACCTTTGAGACCATTTCGCTAGCACAGGGACGGGCTGTCACCTCAGCGAGACCGTTCACTGTCAGCAATGAGAATATCACGTGCTATATCTACGGCGTAGCCAACCCTGCTGCAGTGGTGCTGAAAATGAAGATGAACAATGTGGATTTTCACGAGCCTTTCTTCTTCTCCTCAGTCAATGTGTGCGGGAGCGAGAGTCACCAGCTTTTCACATCCATGGCCATCAACTCGCAGAAGGTGAAGAACGCAGAAGTGGAACTTCCCAACGCACTGAACAAGGTGGCCCGCATGGTTGAAATCCACGTGCACCTCAACAGGCTCTGCTGCCAGCTGGCTCAGGAACGACGCGGGATGCTCACCTCGAAGGAGAAGCTGTGTATAGTTTACCTTAACGAGACATGGTTTGCAGGGATCGTTGACCGCAGCTCGCCCAGGTACTGGCACCAGTACAGCAGTCATATACACAGGGAATTCGAAAAATACAAGAGCCCAATGTCGTTTCACCAGGACAAGGTGCTGATGAACTACCACGCGAAGAACCCTGAGTTTGTGCACCTTACCCGCTGGCTGCTTAAGAACCCCAGCGAGCAACACCACAAGATGATAATAGACCATGAGGCATACTTAAGGGCCGAGAGCAAGCTCCATGCCAGGGCGGAACTCATTGTAACCGTTTGGAAGCATGTCGCTCAACACAACGCAAGAGCACCAGAGGGATTCCCCCCCGTCTCATCTATACGTTTCGAAGATCTCGGATATAGTGAACAAGCATTACGAGAGTCTATTGGTGGATACGGGTCTCTCCTCGACTAAAGTTAAGGCTCAAGTCAACAGGCGCGATCGCAGTAAGGAAATCAGGGATCTGGTGACGAGCAAAGAGAAGAGGCTGCGAAAGCTCGAGGATGGCATCAAGGACCTAGAGAGCGTGAACTTTGCGGGGGGTTCTCACAGAGCTGAACAGGCATCCACCTCAGAGTTTGATGGTGATTGGAAGTTCCTCTACCTGGAGACCGGGCGCCCATTTGGCTACATGCGCTTGGAGGCTATGGATGTTGAGGGTAACTCGGGTACTTTCGGTCTCCCGAGTAACGTACTTGCTGAGGCGAGTTTGAAACAGCACAAACGCGGTTGCGAAGATAACCCACAAGGAGGAGTATACAGCGAAATCAAATGCCCTGCCTGCGGAAACAATTTTCACCTGTACAAATTTTGGTTTCACGCGCTTGAGGAGATCTGCCGCAACAATGTTCGAGTGCACGCTTACATGAGGGATGACAGGTGGGTTGTTCCGAGCTCCTCTGGATGGACCATTCCTATTTACCATGTCCAGTTGTTCGATCGCACACAGGAGCTGGCCAACTGTTTGAGCTTGCTCAATATTGATGCCAACCTGGATACGGACCAAAGTTTCTGTGACCTTTTGGACAGAAGATGCTTAATGCTTAGCAGTTTAACTGGAGAGTAACTATGGATGAGTCGATTGTCGAGGGATACCTTGGGAAACGTTCAATAAAATTCGATATATTTGCTGGAGTGCATATCGAAAACGGGGATCCCCAGTTTGTGAGCTATGCCACCTCGCCGCAGCACAAGAGATGCTTCGCTAACAAGATGGAGCACATGCAGCGTGTCAACCAGTTCTTGAATGCCTTGTTGAATGTAAGGCAAACTTACGAAATATTGCTATACGTGCCAAAGCCATTTCAGAACACCACAGTGTGGATCAGAGTCTCACTAGATAATATTGACTCCCTCAGCCTGGAGATCCTGTGGAGTCTACCAGGACGCGGGAGTTTAGACCCTAAGGGTTTCCTCAACCTCATGTTTGATAATGTCTTGCCCACCCAGGTGACAATCAACAGCGAACGACTGCTCAGTCTCTGCTCGACCAAAGAAAACCTGATTAGCCGCTATGCTGCACTTGCCGCAGAAGTGTTGCGCTGTCATTCACCTACCAAAGCTAACCCAAAAACCAACACAGGTATTGCGATTTCCTGCAGGGTGAAAAAAAGAACCAGATCACTCAGGGAAGGTCGTAACGTAAACACCTTTACTCAATCTTCAGAAAAGACAAAGCACATCTTGCCTGGGACTTGTAGGGGTATCAACAATGTTGAAACTTTGAACAGGAGGAAGAGGCAGAACTGGACCCGTTCCAGGCGTCTCCTGCACACTTCTGGCTCTATGAAAAGGTATGCTTCTGATGACCTCACACTTGGTACAGAGAGCCCCGTGACCCCTCCAGCAGATGGATCAGATCATGAGCAAGTGGGTCACTCCTTAACCGTTAATGACTCCCCTGCTGTGGATAAACACAAGGATCCTGATACCCATTCCGTGGCAATGCACGATCACTCTCTGAAGCCTCCTTCCGTGCACGAGGAACACAATCCCTTGGATCTGACTCCGAAATCCATGTGTTTGCTGATGTGACCTCCATTTTCTCTTTATCATCCCTTTCCCGTGGGCTGTGCTTTACGTCTGACATGCTGAGACCCAGTTTGTGAGATAGGAGCAGGGCGTAGGCTGACTGAGTCAGGTTTTCTCGCACCAGCATGATCTCGTTTACAGGCAGAGAGCCATCTGGCCTTCTGCCCACAAGGTTGTCTGCAAACGTGCGTCCTGAGATGTTGAGCAGTTCCACAAAGAAAGTGTGGAATGTGTGGCTTGGTGAGCCAGAGTCAAACTCCCGGCCCTGGTTCCTGCTGGTGTACTGGATTGCGTTGTGTCTCCTTTCGAACTGACTTAAGCCAGACAGTGTGCTGCGCCAAAAGTTGGTCCACATGTTAAGGATCTCCTCGATCTGTGATATGTTCGCAGCCGAAGGATAGTGACACAGCAGTCTGACTTCAGGGCCAAGGTCCTTGACCGGATCATCTACAGAGTCCATGGCATCTTCATTCATAGCCTTCATCTGCTTCACAACCGCTTCTGCAGCGGAGATCAGCCTTATGTCCTTGTTTGGGTTGCATTGAACTTTGAGCTCAAGCAGTGCCCTCTCGGGGTCTGTGGACAGAGTCCTCAGGAATTGGTCGGTCACGATTTTGTCTTTGCTGTCTTCGACCAAAGAAATGAGCATTGTGCTCAGTTTTTGTGTGAGACATGCAGACCTATGTGTCGAGGTGTCAGCACCTGGCCGTAATAACACATTGTTCAGAACCTCTGGTGGAATACTAAACAAATCTGAACTTCTGTCATTGATCAGCATTTCTGTCACCCTATCAATGGGACGCCTGGGAGAGGGGCCTCCTGTGCCATCTTCATTCATAGAGACCACCACTTCAGCGAACCTGCCTACAGCTGAGGAATGCAAGGATGGACCAGATGATGTGTACATGCGCCGGTTGGAGGACATGCGTAACCCCTTGACAGTCTCCTCAAATAGCGTGGACCAGCCCTTGACTGTGGCATAAGCCCTGCTGGCCAAGGTGCACACAGGAGCACAGGATGTGTCTGTCCTCAGCACCGAAATGTGCTCATACACTATACCCTGGACTGAGGCCGTCACCATGTCCGTCACTGGATCGTAGAATGCCAGGCAGCCCGAAGGCCTGCACTCAGGCACCACAGGGCAACGGCCATGCTCCAGCGTTTTGACCACCTCCCACAGATCTACAACGGATATCTTAATTTCACTTTCGCGCTTCCCGGCCATTAAAATATCACCAATCCATTCGCTGATCAGCTTGCACACAACATTGGTGAGATTGCTGGGCACAATGTTTTCCATCAACGCTTTTAGCCGATCTGGTACCTCACTGATGTCCACATTGAGGAGCAGCTCAAGCACCTTTCTATGTGCCTCCTGTTCCTGCATGGCTTCTAAAGCCGCCTCCCTAGGACCCATGGCAGATAAGTGCTTGCTTCTTACGCTTGAGCTCAGGCATCTCCCGGTAGCTCGGACAACATTTGTGTTAGCTGTCCTGCCAAACAAGCCCAAACGCAGCTCCCTGAGCTCCCTCCAGGGCACAAACAAGCAGGGAACGAAGCCCTCGAGCACAGTCCAGCGCACAAGGTTTCTCAGCGTGTCCTTGATGTGATTACCCACATGCGTGAACGGGTACTGATTGAGCAGAAATTGCACAAGCGTAGATGCACTTTCGCAGTTGCCGCCCAACACGTGGTACAGCAACAGTTGCACTGAAAGGTGTGGGTTGAACGAATTGACAATCTCCTCGATGACAATGTTCAGCTGTTGGTCCTCACCCACCAGGAGCTGTGCCTCAGTGTTTCTGTACAGTGCACTATGCAGAGGAATCAGTTCATGTTGCTTCTCACCACGCTGTCCCACTGACCAGCTAGGGTTTCCTCCTAAGCGCTCTGGGTTCCGGTTGGCTAGAGCTATCGCAGACAGTTTCTTCTCTTCCTTATCCATGGACTCGTTTTCTCTTGTACCTTTTTTCTCTAGCTGTGTCCCTCTGTTTTGTTTGTTCATTTTTCTATTGATTTGTGTTTGTTTGTTTTGTACCATGTAAGATTGTGAGTGAACCTTCAATAAAAACGTTGTTTTTTTAAGCACAAAAACTCTGAGCCTGTTGTGTTCTATTGTATTTTGTTCAGCGGGCCGGGCTGGTTAGTAATACTAACATGCTTCTGGACTGGCTTTATTGTGTTTAATCGCCTTGTGAGTCGCTAACATGCCGTTTTTCATAGCCAGACTCATATTCTGCCTGTGCAGCCCAGGAAGCTACCTGGAGGATGAGCTGGCTGAGGACAGTGAGGATGATGAGGACGGCGAACGGGACATCCTCGGCAGAGCCGATAAGAAACGAAAACAGAGGGAGGTAGAAAATGTGCACCGAGCTGTGGCGAGGATCACAAACTCAGTTATGTTTTCCCAGCGGGCGAGTGAGCACCCCAGAGACCAAACATTACTAATGAAAGCAGAGAGAGCCGAGGAAGCAATGACCAGGTCTTTGGCGGAAATCAGGCACAGAGTGCTGGGTTTTTTACCCATACAGCGCATGAGAAGCAGCACGCGAAGCAGCACGCGAAGCAGCACGAGAAGCAAGTCAAAGTGACAAATTGCACAAGTCAGGTCATCTAAATACCCCCAGATAGGACGTGGGCACTCTGTCCGCGTAAAGAGCGTGAAGATGAGCACAAATGTATTGGATAACTCCTCGTTTTCCCTTGTTCCCAGCGCCTATCTGCGATATACGGAACAGGGTGCCCCGGGATTTCTTGACTGGCAGCCAGCGGCTTTAGCCAACGCATTGGTAGAACACATATTCGGGCCAGGGGCAGTGAACTCGAGCATCAACACACAGACTTTGATCAAGTTTGCAGTGTCAGAGATAGGAAGGGTGTTATTCAGAGATAATGAAGAGCTGTCAAAGCTGCTTGCTGGCTTTGTATACAACATGATGGTGCCTATGCAACATGTTCCCAAATCTAGTGAGTTTGTGAAAAAGTTCACAGTGACTGACCAGCGAGAGGCCCAGGAGGGTGCTTATGACTCAGTGGGAAACAGCGTTCAGACCAGAGAATACAAGCAGGTGTACAGGATGATAAACCGTTTCCATTCTCTGAAATTTGGTAATTTGCTGAAAATGATCAGCCGCACTGAGGCACAGCTCCTTATCAATCAAGAATTCCAAAACGCCAGCAATTCCTGGCGGCTAGCAAAGGTTGTAAACGTGCTGAAATACTGCTCACAGCAGCCCACGCTGGTCGATATGACACTGCGCCGCATCAAGCACCCGACCCCAGCTGATCGACTCTACTGGGCGCTCCTATTCACAGAGATCTTGTGTGGAATCATCAACATATCCCCGGATGCCGCCCAAAACGTGTTCGAGGACGTACGCAGAATCCTCAACAGCGAGAAGGACGAGGTGCTGATCATGGGCCAGAGCATGTACCGGGCAATTTCCAATTGCAAGCTGAAAGAGATAACCGTCAATCCTGATACTTTTTACTATGACCTGACAGCGGAGGCACTGACTCCTGATCGCACCTGTGAGTACGTGATGAAGTGCTCAGAAGGCCCATCATCAGGCACAGAAGGAGCAGCCGACGTGCCCTTCATTAAGTCCTCGGAACAACAGCAGAAAGGGGAAAAAATGAATGTGCCAGTCATGACATTACGCGGTGGAAAGTCGTCCGAAGTGCCCATAATACGCGTTGGCACACTCCAGTTGGAGCACAACACTGAGGAAGACACTTCACTTGAGAACAAATGCTTTTCGAACCCTCAGGGGCACAAGTGGGATTACTGCACAGTTGGTTGCCTTGCTCCTGTTGTGACTATGATCAGGCCCAGCCAGATCCTGGGCACAAGCGGTGGTGAGGGTGAGTTGACTTTTCAAGATGTCATGAAGCGTTCCCCAAACGTGTCCCACATCATCCAGTATGATGGCAAGGTGGTCAGAGTAAAACTTAAAGAAATCCATAAGCAAGCAAACCCATCCATGCTGTTTGGTCCAAAACGTATAGAGGATCTCCAGAAATATATCCTAAGCACGTTCCAAGGTCGGCCCTTGGTGCCAGTGAACAAGCTGTCTCTGCTGGGTCATGCGGACAACTGGTTGGCCAAGACGGAGAACCCTGCCTGTGTGCTTGAGTTCTGCCCACGGTACATGGTGATTCCACAGACAGAAACAGACAATGCCAGTAAGGAAAACCTAGAGCCTTCACACTGGACAGTAAGGCCCCGTGTAGCACTGTTCAATTCCTCGTTGATGAACAGTGTCTCAGGCGAGCTTGTTCAAATCGGAAGCGAGCTTCTTGGCCTGCTGGGCAAAGAGCAGGGAAAATGCCTGGAGGACTACTTCCAGTTCATCCAGCAGGGCTTGAACAACTCCAATGGTGCCAAAGAGATAATGGAAATCAGGAAAAAAGCTTACAGTAAAGACACAGAACGCAAATCATATAAAGAAACAGATCCGTTGATAATGCCTGGTTTTTGTAAGCTGACAGCCATCATGAGCGACCCAATATCAGCTGTTTTCACTGCACAACATTTCAGAGATATGAAACAAGCAACACCAGAAAGTGCTGCGATGTTGACTACATTCGATGGCTTCCAACACTGTATCCTGAACATATTCCAGAGAGTGGTTGGCAACAGACGCACAAACACTGTGGTGGCTTCATTGCCTCTGTTCTGTGATCCCCCAGAAGTCAATGAGAGGTGCGAAATCGGAACAGGAAGCTACCCATATTGGTTCACCCAGGATGACATCGACTACTGCAATCTAATGTACTGGATCATCCTGCCTGTTCTTGGTGCAGACGTCTACTCTACAAAAAAAACAGACAGTAATAAACCATTCAAGCTGAATTTCGGAAAAGAAGAAACAGACCTTAACGCAGAGCTGGGCCTGCGGGGAAATGGAAATCTCACCGTTGGCAGACTGGAGGGTTGTGATTATGTATTCGCCACAGTGCAACCCAAGGGTTATGTCTGCTGTTCTCATGTTTTCGAGCCCACCGCGGGAGAACCGGAGCAGGTCGGACACCTGGGCCTAAGCTCCACGTCAGTAATCACCTACGCTTGGGCGTTCAGAGTGAATATGCTTCGAAATCTACCACAAGTTTTGCCCAAAGTGTTGTTGGCTATGCATTACACTACGCTGCTTACACAACGCGTGATAGTGGAACACTTTGATCAGGAATACTACTCTGGTTACTCGTACCTGCTCTTCCGTGGTGTGCGCTTCACAGGAGTGGGAGCAACGCTCATAGGACAGAAGTCAGTGAACTTCACCGTGGGGACCAAAATTATGTGCGCACCGACCGACCACAACACCCACGTGCAGACCACGTATACACAGTCTTGCGAGACAGTGGTGATGCCTGAGGGGCTAGAGTCACCCGGGATCCATGTGCCCAACATGTACATGAAGGACATAGTTGGTGGTGATGTGTCTCTCTCAGAATCCGACCCCTATTCGATGGTGGTGGCAGACACTTACAACAGCTTCAGCCCAGAGTCGGACGGGTCAGCAGGTTACCGCAGACCTTTCATCTTCATCTGCGGCCGCTCCAAAGACCTGAACGGGGATTTGGAGCCAGATCCCCTGGCCGGACCTGGGGGTGGACGTTTTTATTGCTGCATGCCTACACTACTCAAACCCTTCAGCTCGGTGTACTGTTTCTACCAGCGACAAAAGCAACAAAAGCGCAAGCCAATGCAAACCTTAAAGCTATTCTGCGAAGTGCGTCCCGTGTGCGACGTCGATAACCAGCTCGACGAGGCATTTTGCGGTGACCCTTTCCAAGACGCAGTGAAACGTGCTGGGAACAATTTGGGGTTGAACACTCTTCTAACCCCCGAGCTCGGCGTGGCTTTCTGTGCTACTTATGGTATCGGCAACTTCTCAGACAAGGCACTTAAGCAGCAGGATGTACAGCGAACTATCGCCAGCGAACTATCGCCAAGAATAAGTGGCACAGGTTTGTTCCTGTACTCAAATGCAGATGTTGCAAAGAACATCACAGGAATGCTGCTGTCCAGGATTATCAACTTTAACACGCACCAGCGCTACATCGTAAACTGACATGCAAGAGTGGCTGTGGCAAGGTGCCGGAGAGAAGATATGCCGTGGCCTGGCCAAGCTCGCTTTCCTTGTCATATTCAGCGGCACAAACTTTTTTGCATCACTCTACATTCACCACCGCCCCCGTGAGTCCATGCTGTGCAATGAGGAAAGGAAGAACTCCACTCTTGACATCGCGCTCCACACGATCTCCAAGTGCAAGGCTGATCTCGAGAGACGCTGCAATTACTACCGTGAGCTGAGGACACAAGCCATAGGCCAGTCTTTTTCGAAATCGGAAATCATTATTTACGACAAGGTTATCGAGTCGACGATCAGAGAAATCAGCAATTTGGACAACGTCCTCAGTATGCTGGACAGTGGCATTAGACCTGACGAACTGACTGCAGCTGTGGAGATTGCAGTGAGGCGCGCTGCTGAAAACCTCAACACCTCTGCTTACATTGATAAGCAGTCCCTAACTCTAGCCTTAACCAGGGACGTAAACATGATGAGAGTGCCAGTCAGCCCAAGCACTGTGGAAGATGCACTCCAGGATTACACAGACAGTAATGTGAGACAAGTTTCCCAAGGTAATATCACTGGGCTTGTGTAATCCCATGAGGATCCCTGTGAGAGTAAAATAAATATGTACAAAAAAAAGTACCTTTGAAGTAAAAATCTGTTTTGTGTTTTATATGTTAAGCAAACATAAATAAAAAATAAATTGAAGTAAAACAAAAAAAAACTTTGTCCATGATTATCTTTTTCCTCAAAACAAGACAATGGATGGCACTCTCGAAGTATATCAAACTCCATGTTATGCTACATGTTATGATCAATTGGTCTTAGCACAATATTGGAAGAGAGGTGTTGGCAAGACAATACCTTGGGAGCCACAGCAATGCTGCTTTCACACAGTGATAACAAGTAAGGCATGTGTAGACATGTTCTTGTTTTTATTTTTATTTCAAATAGCAAAACATAAATCAGTATTGAATTATTTATTTTTTATCCAGGCAGCAAAACAGTTTTCCCACAGCTTATCAGCATGAGGGTAATGTAGAACTTCATCTAGTTATGCATGTTTAAACTATGTTCAATAAAAAAAACTCTTTCATTCATCGTAATCCTTCTCGTCCATTCTCCGCCTCTCCAGCACCATCTCGGGTCTCTTCCAAGGCATTGGAATCTTGGCCTCCTTGCATCTGCTGCTCACCTCCCTCGCGGCCCCCCTTGATCAGTAAAGCTCTCGGCAGACTCCCCTTGCCGTACTCTGCCGCTGCATCACGTCCTCTCCTCAAATGTAGGGCCTCTTCCACCATCTCCATCGGAGAGGCAAGACTAGAGGTGTGCAATTTCCGCTGTACAATGACAGTGTCCTCTCGTTCGTAGAACAGAATGTAGGCTGACTTTTGCCGATTGCGACAGACTGACTTACCCGTTGTTTGATACACTTTGTGATCATCATAGATGAGCCAGCGGTCTGTCTCAGGACGATACAGCCCGTCACAGGTGAAATGGCCTTCACAAACATTGGGTCCAAAATGGTTGACTACACTCGCCAGAGTGTACATTGCTCTATGGTCATTGTCTGATGCACTGACTAGCAGCTTCCTGGACAGGTGCACCTCAGTATCTTTTGTTTCATTCCAATTGGAACGATTAAGGTGGAGAACCAAGATATTAGGCAGGTTTACAAATAACCACTGCTGGGCGGATCTCAGATGTCCGCACTCACACGTGCATTCCAGATCTGTCTCCTTTAGGTATTCGTCGAGACATCTTTCCACGGATAATCCAGGTATCACAGTCAAGGACAGGTTGGTGAATTCCTGCTGTGTAAAGGACAGCCTGCAACATCCTTCACAGGTCCGGGTGTTGCACATCAAAAAGCTCAGGTGAGCCTTAACAGGACAGGTGTACGTCTGTGTTGCTGCCTTCAGACTGGGGTACTGAGACCTAAGCTGTTCCAGCACACAGATTAGGAACTCATGGGCGTCCTTTTGCTCGTTGTCACGAAATATCTCATACTCTTTGCCCTGTGAGATCCTCCACTTGAAGATGTCCAAGATTTTTTTTTTAAAGTCCACATCACTGGAGAAACGTGACAGGTCAACAGTCACCAAAAGAAACAGTATTTCAGCCTCAGGGACTATACTTAAAACAGTACAACAGTATGTTTTAAGTTGAAGGTGAAGCTCATCCCTGAATGTTTTCAAAGTCAGTAGGCTCTGCAGGATAGAGTTCATATAGCACGTTTGCCCCACGTTGTAAAACCCAAGGTCGGAAAGCTTTTCTGTTTCACAGAGCTGGGGGATGGCTGAGACTGAGTGCTGAATGTTTGAAAAACACACTGTTACACCTGCTGGAGTGAAGTCCTTGAGTTGAAAATATGGTGTTACACCTGCTAGTGTCCCTATATTTGAATCTTCCTGTTCCCCCACTCCGTTGCCATGTGAGCTGACACGTTCTGTAAGCTTGTCATTTTTATCCACAAACTTCTGGACTACTGCATTCCGTTGAGCAATTGTTGTCTTTGTTGCAGTAACTTTCGACAAATCCGTTGGTTGCTGAACAGGACATTGTTCAAGTGATGTTTGCACCCTTTGCTTAGAGGTCTGAATTTGCAGACTGCTCCTCCCGTACCCGAAACGCCAGCGTCTCTCCATCCTATACATCTCTACTCTACTACATCTACTCATACTACATCTACTCATTGGTGAAGTGCACCTTCAGTAACGGGTCTCCATTGTAAATGCATTGCTGATTCTTCTGTGCATGTTATCCTGGATTGTCTTCTAGAGCCTTGTGGTATCTTATACTGATGACTGAGATGATGAGGATGATGATGATGATGATGATGATGATGATGATGATGATGATGATGATGATCTTATAGTGGGGGAAGGTGTTGCACATTGAAAGAGTTGAAGTCTTACACAGTCTGTTAGGCTTGCATTACCACATCTACAACCATCATTCATCTGCATTCATACCCATTCATGGAGAAGCTGAAGGAACAACTCTCTACCAATGCATTCAAAGTTCTTCATATTTATATATGTGTGTGTCACAGTGTGTAGATAGGAGATAGACAACTCTCAAATGAACTCACAAACTCATGAACTCAGTTTGACCTGAACATTTGTAGTTCAATGTCAGAGTGGCCGGTGTTCTAAAGGACATCAAAGCTTACAAGGTTAATTAAGAAAACCACACTAAGGGTTAGAGCAAATCTTGTTTATTTTTCATTTGGTGTTAATAACTTCCATTATCACATCAAACAGTGAATTACAGCATTACACTGATACACTCATACACTCATACACGTTTTCTGAACGCCACTCTTGTCCAGTTCGCTCGTGTCCAGTTTGCTTTCTGTTCTGCCAGCAGAAAAATCCCAGTAAGGATGAGAGTAATAATGCGACCAACATAACATTAACAGCAACCAATCCAGCTTGTACAAAGTCTGTGACAGTCGTAGTTCCATGATCTCTGTTCTTTTGACCAGCTTCCGGGAATAGTGGTTGTTCCTCAAGAGTGTAGTTGATGTGTTGTAGGTGGCCGTGTGCTTCAAGAGTGTAGTTGATGTGTGGTAGGTGACCACTTGTAGTTCCATTCTCTCCGTTTTTTAGACCACTCTCCGAGATGAAGAGCAGTGTGACAATACAGTTGCATGTTGGCAAAAGCCACTCTAAGCCAGTGTTCTCATCAATTGAACCAGAGGCAGGAACGTAACACCTGTACTCTTCTTTGTCTGACAACTGAACACTGGACAGCTTCATTGACAGGTTACCTTGAGACAGATCCTCAGCAGAGAGGGCTGTCACAATTCTCGGGTGTAGACTCAACATTTGAGCAATATGAAAAAATGGTACTACACGATGTTTGTACAATGGATTCAGAAGATCTGTAACCAAACTTCCATCATGCTGGACATACACATATTCTGGCTCAAAGTCAGGTCTGGTCCACTCTACTGTTGTATTGTCAGCATCAAAAGGTGTGTCAATTTGACAAGGAAGTGTTACATTATCTCCTACTGTTACCAGCATTGTATGAGAGGACTCCATCACCTTGTGTTCTCCTATTGCATGTGTGATGCTGCTCCATAGCATCAGGACATTATGGAAATAAACCCAAGTGTACATAATTTCAATTAACCAGAGTTGTTACTCAAAAAGAAAAACTTCTCAAGTGGCACACTGACCAAAATGTAACAGGCTTCTTTTCAGCACCAAGTGGGGCCCTTTGCATTTGCAGTAGTTTTTGTTGGTTAAGCTCTATACTTCCTTTGGAATCAAAGACCAGCTCAAAGATCTTGCAGAAAAAGCTAATAAGGCAGGGATCTATATATAACGCGTGCCAACATGTCTTCACCATGGGGGGCGTGGCATAGTAGCTGCAGATATACTTGTGGGAGGCAATGTTAAGTCAACCTGTTTGTCCGCCGCTACCAAATGACACTTTTTGATGCCCCCTTCAGGATTCTTGACATGCACTATAACAAAATGAAACAATAATTACTAACAATCTTTATCCTTGCCTGTCCACAGAGAGATCCAAGGCCACAATGGGAGAAACAGGTTTTCATCCATCGAAACTGACTTGTTTTACCACAGTCATCGGAAAGCTCCAGTCACAGGAGTTTCTGCAGGTTAGGGAAAAGATCAAGGATCATGCCTCAATCGCCTGTACCTATGTGGTTGTAGACAATATCACCTCAGACAGCCTTTTTGCTGAAAATTTGAACACAGAGTTTGTTCGAATGAAAAACAGCAAAATTGAGAGTTTGAACAAACATGAGCCACTTGAGCGTCTCAGAATTATCCGAGACTACGAAATATTCAACATGCTGACTCAAGGGGAAGATGTATTTGAGGATGGGATAGAGGTGTACAAGAAGCTGTTCTCAGAATACAAGGTTTATTTGACTTTGGAAATGTGTGAGTTGGCTTCTTATTTGTTGACATTTGCGGTTTTTGCAGCGTTCCGCAAAAGGTCAGACCAGCTGGTGTACTTCAACTTCGGGATAGACATGAGCTCCCTGAGCCAGGAATCCCTCTTGGAAATGAAGCATGGCAGTGGATTCAAGGTTGCCATGAAAATTGAACCATGTCAGCAGGCTGCCAAAGGGCACACCAACAGCATGCCCTCACCCTTCGTCAGACCAAGGGATCTGCTCTCAAGGAACCCTAACTTGGCCCTGGCCAGATGTAGGTTCACAACAGACCTCATGTACATGGCCGGAGGAGGTATGGACACAGGCGGGGTGCGGGACGTTTTACACGTGAGCAAGCTGCAGCTGAGCATGATCGAGCGATACCGTTTTGACCCAGTTTCCCATTTTGATTTCACACCGGGTCTCTATGCACTCCCATCAGTTGAATCAGTAGCAATTGCAGCATTGGGATGTGTTAAGGGAGAAGATGTTTGGGGGGGGGAATTTTTGGTTTCTCATGATACGCAGACCGAGATGAACATTTCTTGCCAGCCTGTCAGTTACAAGACACTAGCGCAGAAGTTCACAGAATCCGTTGGTCTCCACCCACTGGAGCAATTGATGGAGACAGTATTCAGGCAGGGTAATTTTGAAAACCTCAGAAACACCCAGCACGTGAGAGTTGGGTCAGTGACACTTTCCGGAACTCATAACGGGCTAAAAAGATTCATCCTGTGGAGAATCCTGGATCCAGCCTCTGTCCGGCTGTTGCACAAGAATGAAAATTCATTCAAGTAGGTGCAAAAAACACAACAAATTTGTTCAGCCTTCTGGTATATCATGATAGTGATGATGGTGATGATGGTGATGATGATGATGATGATGATGATGGGGTCTGCATATATATACTGAACTGAAATGTTACAAAAGTCTGTCATTCTCCCTTATCACCCTCAATATGGAAGCACTGCCAACTGATGTGGTGAAATTTTATTTAGGAGTTATGATGAGAAAGATGTACATGAACACCCACTTTAAGTTTAGACTACAATTTGCAATTCATGCCGACATCATCACAGGATTCACAGGATACACACATAGATACGACAACAAAGAGCAAAAAGATGTTTTTGAAACAATCAAGAGTGAGCCCAGTTTTCTCCAAAGATGCTCTAAACTTGAATCTAAGGTGGAAGCCAGCTGCAAAGAATTTATCACTGTACTGCGCAGAAGTCTATTGAACTCTGGTGTGTTTGGCTCTGAAAACCACACCTACCCCTGGATTCGCACAACGGAAAACACACGGGTGACATTCTCAGTTGAGTTTAGAAGCATTAGAGAGACAAACAAGTGGATCGGGTACGGCTCTGACCTTGAG
>NW_027660509.1:25000-32500 GCF_963280865.1 Gymnoscopelus braueri | reverse complement strand
AGTAGAGTAAAGGAATAAACTCACTCCACAGCAGGGCCACTGTCATCTACTGTATATAAGGCCTACCGGCCGCTGCAACTGTTGCATACGGCCATGCCACCCTGAACACGCCCGATCTCGTCCGATCTCGGAAGCTAAGCTGGGTCGGGCCTGGTTAGTACTTGGATGGGAGACCGCCTGGGAATACCAGGTGCTGTAAGCTTTTTTTCATTTGGCAGACTGAATGAGCAATCGTCATGTTTATTATGAATGCAGCACTAACTAACAAAATGTCACTGCTGAAAAATGTCACTTCTAACCCTTTAGCAGCCCAGCCTAAGTAGAGTAAAGGAATAAACTCACTCCACAGCAGGGCCACTGTCATCTATATAACGCCTACCGGCCGCTGCAACTGTCGCTTACGGCAATACCACCCTGAACACGCCCGATCTCGTCCGATCTCGGAAGCTAAGCAGGGTCGGGCCTGGTTAGTACTTGGATGGGAGACCGCCTGGGAATACCAGGTGCTGTAAGCTTTTTTTCATTTGGCAGACTGAATGAGCAATCGTCATGTTTATTATGAATGCAGCACTAACTAACAAAATGTCACTGCTGAAAAATGTCACTTCTAACCCTTTAGCAGCCCAGCCTAAGTAGAGTAAAGGAATAAACTCACTCCACAGCAGGGCCACTGTCATCTACTGTATATAAGGCCTACCGGCCGCTGCAACTGTTGCATACGGCCATGCCACCCTGAACACGCCCGATCTCGTCCGATCTCGGAAGCTAAGCTGGGTCGGGCCTGGTTAGTACTTGGATGGGAGACCGCCTGGGAATACCAGGTGCTGTAAGCTTTTTTTCATTTGGCAGACTGAATGAGCAATCGTCATGTTTATTATGAATGCAGCACTAACTAACAAAATGTCACTGCTGAAAAATGTCACTTCTAACCCTTTAGCAGCCCAGCCTAAGTAGAGTAAAGGAATAAACTCACTCCACAGCAGGGCCACTGTCATCTATATAACGCCTACCGGCCGCTGCAACTGTCGCTTACGGCAATACCACCCTGAACACGCCCGATCTCGTCCGATCTCGGAAGCTAAGCAGGGTCGGGCCTGGTTAGTACTTGGATGGGAGACCGCCTGGGAATACCAGGTGCTGTAAGCTTTTTTTCATTTGGCAGACTGAATGAGCAATCGTCATGTTTATTATGAATGCAGCACTAACTAACAAAATGTCACTGCTGAAAAATGTCACTTCTAACCCTTTAGCAGCCCAGCCTAAGTAGAGTAAAGGAATAAACTCACTCCACAGCAGGGCCACTGTCATCTATATAACGCCTACCGGCCGCTGCAACTGTCGCTTACGGCAATACCACCCTGAACACGCCCGATCTCGTCCGATCTCGGAAGCTAAGCAGGGTCGGGCCTGGTTAGTACTTGGATGGGAGACCGCCTGGGAATACCAGGTGCTGTAAGCTTTTTTTCATTTGGCAGACTGAATGAGCAATCGTCATGTTTATTATGAATGCAGCACTAACTAACAAAATGTCACTGCTGAAAAATGTCACTTCTAACCCTTTAGCAGCCCAGCCTAAGTAGAGTAAAGGAATAAACTCACTCCACAGCAGGGCCACTGTCATCTACTGTATATAAGGCCTACCGGCCGCTGCAACTGTTGCATACGGCCATGCCACCCTGAACACGCCCGATCTCGTCCGATCTCGGAAGCTAAGCTGGGTCGGGCCTGGTTAGTACTTGGATGGGAGACCGCCTGGGAATACCAGGTGCTGTAAGCTTTTTTTCATTTGGCAGACTGAATGAGCAATCGTCATGTTTATTATGAATGCAGCACTAACTAACAAAATGTCACTGCTGAAAAATGTCACTTCTAACCCTTTAGCAGCCCAGCCTAAGTAGAGTAAAGGAATAAACTCACTCCACAGCAGGGCCACTGTCATCTATATAACGCCTACCGGCCGCTGCAACTGTCGCTTACGGCAATACCACCCTGAACACGCCCGATCTCGTCCGATCTCGGAAGCTAAGCAGGGTCGGGCCTGGTTAGTACTTGGATGGGAGACCGCCTGGGAATACCAGGTGCTGTAAGCTTTTTTTCATTTGGCAGACTGAATGAGCAATCGTCATGTTTATTATGAATGCAGCACTAACTAACAAAATGTCACTGCTGAAAAATGTCACTTCTAACCCTTTAGCAGCCCAGCCTAAGTAGAGTAAAGGAATAAACTCACTCCACAGCAGGGCCACTGTCATCTACTGTATATAAGGCCTACCGGCCGCTGCAACTGTTGCATACGGCCATGCCACCCTGAACACGCCCGATCTCGTCCGATCTCGGAAGCTAAGCTGGGTCGGGCCTGGTTAGTACTTGGATGGGAGACCGCCTGGGAATACCAGGTGCTGTAAGCTTTTTTTCATTTGGCAGACTGAATGAGCAATCGTCATGTTTATTATGAATGCAGCACTAACTAACAAAATGTCACTGCTGAAAAATGTCACTTCTAACCCTTTAGCAGCCCAGCCTAAGTAGAGTAAAGGAATAAACTCACTCCACAGCAGGGCCACTGTCATCTATATAACGCCTACCGGCCGCTGCAACTGTTGCTTACGGCAATACCACCCTGAACACGCCCGATCTCGTCCGATCTCGGAAGCTAAGCAGGGTCGGGCCTGGTTAGTACTTGGATGGGAGACCGCCTGGGAATACCAGGTGCTGTAAGCTTTTTTTCATTTGGCAGACTGAATGAGCAATCGTCATGTTTATTATGAATGCAGCACTAACTAACAAAATGTCACTGCTGAAAAATGTCACTTCTAACCCTTTAGCAGCCCAGCCTAAGTAGAGTAAAGGAATAAACTCACTCCACAGCAGGGCCACTGTCATCTACTGTATATAAGGCCTACCGGCCGCTGCAACTGTTGCATACGGCCATGCCACCCTGAACACGCCCGATCTCGTCCGATCTCGGAAGCTAAGCTGGGTCGGGCCTGGTTAGTACTTGGATGGGAGACCGCCTGGGAATACCAGGTGCTGTAAGCTTTTTTTCATTTGGCAGACTGAATGAGCAATCGTCATGTTTATTATGAATGCAGCACTAACTAACAAAATGTCACTGCTGAAAAATGTCACTTCTAACCCTTTAGCAGCCCAGCCTAAGTAGAGTAAAGGAATAAACTCACTCCACAGCAGGGCCACTGTCATCTATATAACGCCTACCGGCCGCTGCAACTGTTGCTTACGGCAATACCACCCTGAACACGCCCGATCTCGTCCGATCTCGGAAGCTAAGCAGGGTCGGGCCTGGTTAGTACTTGGATGGGAGACCGCCTGGGAATACCAGGTGCTGTAAGCTTTTTTTCATTTGGCAGACTGAATGAGCAATCGTCATGTTTATTATGAATGCAGCACTAACTAACAAAATGTCACTGCTGAAAAATGTCACTTCTAACCCTTTAGCAGCCCAGCCTAAGTAGAGTAAAGGAATAAACTCACTCCACAGCAGGGCCACTGTCATCTACTGTATATAAGGCCTACCGGCCGCTGCAACTGTTGCATACGGCCATGCCACCCTGAACACGCCCGATCTCGTCCGATCTCGGAAGCTAAGCTGGGTCGGGCCTGGTTAGTACTTGGATGGGAGACCGCCTGGGAATACCAGGTGCTGTAAGCTTTTTTTCATTTGGCAGACTGAATGAGCAATCGTCATGTTTATTATGAATGCAGCACTAACTAACAAAATGTCACTGCTGAAAAATGTCACTTCTAACCCTTTAGCAGCCCAGCCTAAGTAGAGTAAAGGAATAAACTCACTCCACAGCAGGGCCACTGTCATCTATATAACGCCTACCGGCCGCTGCAACTGTTGCTTACGGCAATACCACCCTGAACACGCCCGATCTCGTCCGATCTCGGAAGCTAAGCAGGGTCGGGCCTGGTTAGTACTTGGATGGGAGACCGCCTGGGAATACCAGGTGCTGTAAGCTTTTTTTCATTTGGCAGACTGAATGAGCAATCGTCATGTTTATTATGAATGCAGCACTAACTAACAAAATGTCACTGCTGAAAAATGTCACTTCTAACCCTTTAGCAGCCCAGCCTAAGTAGAGTAAAGGAATAAACTCACTCCACAGCAGGGCCACTGTCATCTACTGTATATAAGGCCTACCGGCCGCTGCAACTGTTGCATACGGCCATGCCACCCTGAACACGCCCGATCTCGTCCGATCTCGGAAGCTAAGCTGGGTCGGGCCTGGTTAGTACTTGGATGGGAGACCGCCTGGGAATACCAGGTGCTGTAAGCTTTTTTTCATTTGGCAGACTGAATGAGCAATCGTCATGTTTATTATGAATGCAGCACTAACTAACAAAATGTCACTGCTGAAAAATGTCACTTCTAACCCTTTAGCAGCCCAGCCTAAGTAGAGTAAAGGAATAAACTCACTCCACAGCAGGGCCACTGTCATCTATATAACGCCTACCGGCCGCTGCAACTGTTGCTTACGGCAATACCACCCTGAACACGCCCGATCTCGTCCGATCTCGGAAGCTAAGCAGGGTCGGGCCTGGTTAGTACTTGGATGGGAGACCGCCTGGGAATACCAGGTGCTGTAAGCTTTTTTTCATTTGGCAGACTGAATGAGCAATCGTCATGTTTATTATGAATGCAGCACTAACTAACAAAATGTCACTGCTGAAAAATGTCACTTCTAACCCTTTAGCAGCCCAGCCTAAGTAGAGTAAAGGAATAAACTCACTCCACAGCAGGGCCACTGTCATCTACTGTATATAAGGCCTACCGGCCGCTGCAACTGTTGCATACGGCCATGCCACCCTGAACACGCCCGATCTCGTCCGATCTCGGAAGCTAAGCTGGGTCGGGCCTGGTTAGTACTTGGATGGGAGACCGCCTGGGAATACCAGGTGCTGTAAGCTTTTTTTCATTTGGCAGACTGAATGAGCAATCGTCATGTTTATTATGAATGCAGCACTAACTAACAAAATGTCACTGCTGAAAAATGTCACTTCTAACCCTTTAGCAGCCCAGCCTAAGTAGAGTAAAGGAATAAACTCACTCCACAGCAGGGCCACTGTCATCTACTGTATATAAGGCCTACCGGCCGCTGCAACTGTTGCATACGGCCATGCCACCCTGAACACGCCCGATCTCGTCCGATCTCGGAAGCTAAGCTGGGTCGGGCCTGGTTAGTACTTGGATGGGAGACCGCCTGGGAATACCAGGTGCTGTAAGCTTTTTTTCATTTGGCAGACTGAATGAGCAATCGTCATGTTTATTATGAATGCAGCACTAACTAACAAAATGTCACTGCTGAAAAATGTCACTTCTAACCCTTTAGCAGCCCAGCCTAAGTAGAGTAAAGGAATAAACTCACTCCACAGCAGGGCCACTGTCATCTATATAACGCCTACCGGCCGCTGCAACTGTTGCTTACGGCAATACCACCCTGAACACGCCCGATCTCGTCCGATCTCGGAAGCTAAGCAGGGTCGGGCCTGGTTAGTACTTGGATGGGAGACCGCCTGGGAATACCAGGTGCTGTAAGCTTTTTTTCATTTGGCAGACTGAATGAGCAATCGTCATGTTTATTATGAATGCAGCACTAACTAACAAAATGTCACTGCTGAAAAATGTCACTTCTAACCCTTTAGCAGCCCAGCCTAAGTAGAGTAAAGGAATAAACTCACTCCACAGCAGGGCCACTGTCATCTACTGTATATAAGGCCTACCGGCCGCTGCAACTGTTGCATACGGCCATGCCACCCTGAACACGCCCGATCTCGTCCGATCTCGGAAGCTAAGCTGGGTCGGGCCTGGTTAGTACTTGGATGGGAGACCGCCTGGGAATACCAGGTGCTGTAAGCTTTTTTTCATTTGGCAGACTGAATGAGCAATCGTCATGTTTATTATGAATGCAGCACTAACTAACAAAATGTCACTGCTGAAAAATGTCACTTCTAACCCTTTAGCAGCCCAGCCTAAGTAGAGTAAAGGAATAAACTCACTCCACAAAAGGGCCACTGTCATCTACTGTATATAAGGCCTACCGGCCGCTGCAACTGTTGCATACGGCCATGCCACCCTGAACACGCCCGATCTCGTCCGATCTCGGAAGCTAAGCTGGGTCGGGCCTGGTTAGTACTTGGATGGGAGACCGCCTGGGAATACCAGGTGCTGTAAGCTTTTTTTCATTTGGCAGACTGAATGAGCAATCGTCATGTTTATTATGAATGCAGCACTAACTAACAAAATGTCACTGCTGAAAAATGTCACTTCTAACCCTTTAGCAGCCCAGCCTAAGTAGAGTAAAGGAATAAACTCACTCCACAGCAGGGCCACTGTCATCTATATAACGCCTACCGGCCGCTGCAACTGTTGCTTACGGCAATACCACCCTGAACACGCCCGATCTCGTCCGATCTCGGAAGCTAAGCAGGGTCGGGCCTGGTTAGTACTTGGATGGGAGACCGCCTGGGAATACCAGGTGCTGTAAGCTTTTTTTCATTTGGCAGACTGAATGAGCAATCGTCATGTTTATTATGAATGCAGCACTAACTAACAAAATGTCACTGCTGAAAAATGTCACTTCTAACCCTTTAGCAGCCCAGCCTAAGTAGAGTAAAGGAATAAACTCACTCCACAGCAGGGCCACTGTCATCTACTGTATATAAGGCCTACCGGCCGCTGCAACTGTTGCATACGGCCATGCCACCCTGAACACGCCCGATCTCGTCCGATCTCGGAAGCTAAGCTGGGTCGGGCCTGGTTAGTACTTGGATGGGAGACCGCCTGGGAATACCAGGTGCTGTAAGCTTTTTTTCATTTGGCAGACTGAATGAGCAATCGTCATGTTTATTATGAATGCAGCACTAACTAACAAAATGTCAATGCTGAAAAATGTCACTTCTAACCCTTTAGCAGCCCAGCCTAAGTAGAGTAAAGGAATAAACTCACTCCACAGCAGGGCCACTGTCATCTATATAACGCCTACCGGCCGCTGCAACTGTTGCTTACGGCAATACCATCCTGAACACGCCCGATCTCGGAAGCTAAGCAGGGTCGGGCCTGGTTAGTACTTGGATGGGAGACCGCCTGGGAATACCAGGTGCTGTAAGCTTTTTTTCATTTGGCAGACTGAATGAGCAATCGTCATGTTTATTATGAATGCAGCACTAACTAACAAAATGTCACTGCTGAAAAATGTCACTTCTAACCCTTTAGCAGCCCAGCCTAAGTAGAGTAAAGGAATAAACTCACTCCACAGCAGGGCCACTGTCATCTACTGTATATAAGGCCTACCGGCCGCTGCAACTGTTGCATACGGCCATGCCACCCTGAACACGCCCGATCTCGTCCGATCTCGAAAGCTAAGCTGGGTCGGGCCTGGTTAGTACTTGGATGGGAGACCGCCTGGGAATACCAGGTGCTGTAAGCTTTTTTTCATTTGGCAGACTGAATGAGCAATCGTCATGTTTATTATGAAT
>NW_027660510.1:12500-34835 GCF_963280865.1 Gymnoscopelus braueri | reverse complement strand
TGCTAAAGAATATCAATACACCTACAGTATAGTAACACTTACACAGTTAGATAAAAAAAACAAACAATACTGCATCATTTCCTTTCCTGCTCTATCCCGTGTGTTTCTACACACAGGACAGAGCAGAACCCCACGTACGCCACAAACATCTTAGTAAATAGGCTTTACCCAGGGGTGTAACCGAAGCTGAAACCGAAAGCTTTATTCAGAGTTGATAGAATGAAGTGTATTTAAAGTCTTTTAATAATAAAAAAAAAACAGCATTACGTACACACCATTTCACACTTGACGACATAAACATTCAAAATGGGTCAGAAGTTGTTCTCCTGTTGCCGTGTTTGTGAATCTCAGTCGTGTTTGACAGGGAAATCAACTTATAGGACCCCTAGCTGTTCCCTAGCAACACAATTCCACAGGTCTATTAGCTAAGAAGTGTTCACATGAGGCACTAGCCAAACTCCTCAACCTTCTTTGAGCCGAGCTGCTTCAAGGCACCCTTAGCCTCTTCCCCTCACCTCTCCAGGCAGAATATAAGAGATCCTCTCCATAGAATTTTTTCCACGCACTGTTTCCATTGTCAATCATGGCAGTCAAGGACAATTACTCATATCTCATGAAACAGCCTTGCGCACTATTTCAAAAGACAGGTTCTGTCACCTTTTCTTCTGCTCGTTATCGTGCCGGCAGACCTGAGCGATAGAGTATTGAAAAGTCAGCATACGCCCCCCCCCCACCACACACACACACACACACAAACACACACACACACCATTTAACCCATTTAGACCGGGAACGAATCTGTGTCATTTTTTGATTTCTTTGGCTATACATTTTTTTTTTTTATGTTTTTGAAAAGAAAAAAAAAAGTTTGTGCAAATCTTTTAAATATATATAATGTTTTAAAGCGACAAATTTTAACTCAAATCTTTGCTTCTGGGGTTTAGAATGTCTTCTAAATCCTAAATTAAAAAAAAAAAATTACGTATGTTTCTAGTGGTTCTCAAACTTTTTCACGCGGACGCGGACCCCCGTCTCGATTTTCTTTTTTTAATAGGGACCCCCAGAAGCAAAGATTTTAGTAAAAAATGTTCCCTTTAAAAATATATATATATTCAAATATTTGCAAAACTTTTCACGATTTGAAAAAAAAAAATAGCAGATCTACAAGCTCATAGCGCGGCACTCGGTGCCGCGCTATGAGCTTGTATATCTGCTATTTTTGAATAGCCAAAGAAATCTTACAAATGACACGAGATGCGTTCCCCCGGATTGAACGGGTTAAGTAATGCCCATTCTACATCTTTGGTAATAGCTCCTTGTCCTTGACTAACAAGATTGACAATGGAGAGGGAGCGTGAACTCAAGAGAGTGAATTTGAATCGAAAGCCGTTTCTTATTCTGACAGCAAAGCCGTTTCGGCGGGGGGAAGCTATCGAGACACATGATGAAGAGATAACCTTTACAGTTTAGGTCAGGGAGGATGATAATACCGGTCTTGATAGTCAGCGCCACCACAGACAACCTCGTCTAAAGACAGAAATAAAAATTCATTTCATCTGCAGGTTCAGCCCTCTTCCCCCCCCCCCCTGTGGCTCCCTCCGTGTAAACAACTACAGTACTACACAATATTGGTGATATCAGCGGAGGTCTCTGTGGATTTTCCTTGCGTGTAACTGAGATAGAAATATGTCATTACTGGCTGGGGAATGCGAGGTGTGTGTGTGTGTGTGTGTGTGTGTGTGTGTGTGTGTGTGTGTGTGTGTGTGTGTGTGTGTGTGTGTGTGTGTGTGGGGTGTGTGTGTGTGTGTGTGTGTGTGTGTGTGCGCTCGCACGCGTGTGTGCGTGTGTGGGGACGACAAAGAGACAGAAAGAAAATACGAATATTGCATTCCATTCCACACACGCTCACACAGACAGAAACTTACATTGGAGGCTGTCTACGCCATTCATCTGTCTGGATATATGATACCCATGCATGCATGCATGCGTGCATCACGGAACGGCACAGCCATGCACATGCACGCATACATTACACATGCAATCGCAAAAACAGAAACACAAACCTCGCACACTTTTGCTCTCTCTCTCTCGCGCTCTCTCTCGCACGCACGCGCACACACACTTACTTCAAGGTGTCTGTGAATAGCTGATGGACTGCTCCAGTGACTCCATTCTAATATAATCTGCACTATTCCCCCAGATCCCACACCAATATGTCGCAATTGTCATTTATTCCCACCATGGAAGCTCACAATCAGATGACTTTTCACATTGTTCGCGCACACACACACACACACACACACACACACACACACACACACACACACACACACACACACACACACACACACACACACACACACACACACACACACACACACACACACACACACACACACACACACACACGCACACACTCACCTTGTCAGGATGACAAACTGTTGCAGTGCACACACATGCAGCAGTGTTAACCCATACATTATCATGCTGCTGTCCTGGGAGCCCTGCATAGCGTGTGTACACTTGTTTCTTGTGATGTATTAATTATTTTTGTATATGTTCTTGTTGTACCAAGGCAGAGAGATGAAAAACAAGGGATCCCATGTATTTTCAACACACTAGACTCAGCAGGATTTGGAAAAACCTGTCCGTGCATTCATCTTCAGTACGCTAGACTACTATAATGGTGTCTTTACAGGTCTCTCCCAAAAAATAAATATCGATCAGACAGATGCAGTTGATACAGAGCGCGGCTGCTTGAGTCCTCCCCAGTGGTGGAAGAAGTACTCAAATGTTTTACTTAAAGGGATATTTCACTTTCAAAAAAACGTTGGGTCATTTTATCGTCTACTCAGGCTTTTGTGAGCCCCCCAGACCGTTTTTAAGTTGCTTGATTTAGTATAGATATTTTATAATAATTCCTTCCTATACTGTACAAACCCATTATAACTTCAAACTCCATTTTTAACCCGTTAGATTCATCAAAAACACCCGTCCTTGGTTCTGCTGACTCACCCTGCCCTCCTAAAACGTGAGGGGGCCGTGTTTTTTCGATGACTTTTTTCATTTATTTAATTTAATTGTTTTATTGTATTTAATTTTTTTCATTTTCCAAAAAAAACATTAAAAATAAATGAAAAAAGTTATCGAAAAAACACGGCCCCCTCGCGTATTAGGAGGGCAGGGTGAGTCACCAGAACCAAGGACGGGTGTTTTTGATGAATCTAACATGTAAAAAATTTAGTTTGAAGTTATAATGGGTTTGTATAGGAAGGGGGCGTGTCTGATAAAATGAATATCAAATATCTAAATACTGAATCAAGCAACTTAAAAACTGTCTGCGGGGTTCACAAAGGCCTGAGTAGATGATAAAATGACCAAAAGTTTTTTTGAAAGTGAAATATCCCTTTAAGTAAAAGTATCAATACTGCAATGTAGAAGTACTCGATTACAAGTAAAAGTCCGGAATTCAAAATGTACTTGAGTAAAAGTACAAAAGTATTGGTATCAAAATGTACTTAAAGTACCAAAAGTAAAAGTAATAAAATGTTTGAAAATAGCCGATCTACAAGCTCACAACGCGTCGAATGCTCGTAGATCGGCTATTTTCAAATAGCCTAGGTATAAAATAGGGCTGAAGTGGTTAATGTATGTTTTATAATGTAATAATTTATATCTGCAAAGTAACTAGACTAACTACAGTAGTAACTAAAGTTTTCAAATAATTGTAGTGGAGTATATTTGCTTCTGAGATGTAGTGGAGTAGAAGTAAAAGTACTGAAAATTGGAAATACTCCAGGAAAATAAAAATACCTAAAAATTGTACTTAAGTACAGCACTTGAGTAAATGTACTTAGTTACTTTACACCACTGCAAAAAAATATCGATCAGACAGAGTCTTGAGTTCTCCCTCAGAGTAAGAAAGTGAATCATATCATTCCAGTTCTCAGAACTTTACACTATCTCCCTGTCTGGCAAAGAAATGACTTCAAAATGCTTAACATTGTATGGTTTAGGTGCTCAAAATACATTTCTGATCTTCTGCTACAGCTCCCAGGTCATCTGATTCCTTTCGATTTCTTTCGAATCGTGGAGAAGCAGCATTCAGTTTTTATCTAACAGATACAGTATGTGGAACAAACTAAAAAACTGCAGGTCTGCCACAGCTCTCATTCTAAATAAAAGCCAAAACATATTTCTGTTTGATGTTGATGGAGGGTTTTGTTTTCATTTGTGTGCTGCACTGCGCTTTATTCTCACTATTTTGTATCTGTTTTACTCTCCTATTCTCTTAAGTCTTTAATAACTATTTGTAATTGTATTTACATGTCCTTTTACGATGTGTTTTTGTTGCACTTTGTCTTAACGCTCTCATTGTTTTGTGTAAAGCACTTTTAATTACCTTGTTGTTGCTATAAACTCGCCTTGCCTTGGTGAGTGTTGTCTAAACACAAAGGTTTTATATTGTAATAAAGCTGGGAAGGAGTATGAAAATAATGCAGGTGAGCGCACCTCTGCAAACACATCGAAAGGCTACAACATTACAGTATGTAATGCAAACAGAGGTTGTTCCTTTTCTGGAAATGTATAGACCCCTTAACAGACGACGTCACACTGGTTGCAAGCGTCATACTGGTTGCAAATGAAACCCATTCTGTCAGGTCTCGCCAGGGCGCGCAGCACTAGCCAACACACATGAGGGGGGTCGGGGTGCGCTGAAACCAGCGCACCCCGAAACAACAGGTTGAGAATTGATTGCATGAAACAATCACCTGTGCATCCAGTCTCAATGTTGGTAAACAAATAATTGGTCTATACCGGTATGTGTTAAGTTATGGGGAAAAAAATGATGTTTCAGCTGTAATTGCATGCACACACACACGCACTCTCACATGTGCGCACACACATGCGCGTGTGCGTGCACACACGCACACGCACACGGACGGACGCACACACACACACACACACACACACACACACACACACACACACACACACACACACCCCCTTAGGGTTCAGCTTAACAGGCTAGCCGAGCTGTATCTACACAATGCTTCACTCCCCCTCACTATACTGCTTGAGAGATGACCAATTAGTATCAGAATAGAATATATCGTGCTGAAGAAAACGACAAACTAAATGAAAACATGCCAATCATCTGTCTCGTTCTTGGATCCTGCTGTGGTGTGAACTGCACTCAATGAAGTATTCTCTTTGCACATGCACGGTATAATTACCAGGTGCCTTCAATTGATTTGCAATTAGATGGAGACAACTGGTAATTAGTCACCTATTTGCACTGGCAGAGAACAAAACAAGAACAAATTGCACATCTCTAGACCAGTGGTTCTCAAACTTTTTCGTGTCAAGGACCCCCAAAATGATATCTATATGACGGCGGACCCCATCTCAAAATTATATATTTTTTTGTTCCAGGGACCCCCAGAAGCAAAGATTTGAGCTACAAATATATATTCAAAGATTTGCACAAATTTTCATGATTTTTCAAAAATAGCAGATCTACTGTACAAGCTCATAGCGCGGCACTCGGTGCCGCGCTATGAGCTTGAAGATCTGCTATTTTTGAAGAGCCAAAGTATAAAAAGGTTAAAGTGGTAAAAAAAATATTGTGATGCTATCTATATTAACACATTTTGCTGGGGACCCCCTGGAACCCCCCCAAGGACCCCTGGGGGTCCCCGGACCCCACTTTGAGAACCAATGCTCTAGACCAAACTCCATGAGTGTTGGATCGAAATTATTCCTAGTGAATTGGAAACAGACAAATCCGCACAGCAAGTAGCTCCCGTTAAAATGATTTTAATTTGCAAAAAAAGTGACACATCCTCAGACTTGGCAACAGAAGAGAATACATAATGACACATAATAAAGGCCAAATAGGCAGTCATTAACCGAAGCCGAAGTCAACATTCACCTAAAACAGAGGAAGAAAGCAGGCGGGATCTCAACAACTAAGGCAGAGAGCCAGACACTCTGGGGGAGAACTCATGCTAATCTTTGCTGATTTGTTTTGACTTTAGAGCATTATCGGTATTTATGTTTCAGCCGATAAGGCGTGACATTCAGAGGTGATAATTAGGCTGTTTTTTTCTGCTTTCTACGGCAAAACATTTTTAATAAGCGATGAAAGAGTTTTGGAGTTGTTTTGAGGTTAACGTTACATATTGGAAGTGTTATGAGGGAGACATGGTTCTGAGCTGTTCTGCAGAGCTCAGAAAGTTAATTGTATCTGGGGTTATTATTGTGGTTATTACTTATCGTTGCTGTCCCACAGAAACCTCCTATCTCCATATTTCAACTTTTGGTGTTTTTAAGTAAATTAATGCCATACTGTCATACTACACTGTCACACAAAAGTAGCAAAAATACCCGATCTACAAGCTCACTTTTGTTGTTGACTTTTGACCAATTATTCAAAAGTAAAAGTGATTAAGTGACTAAATATGTACAGGTTTGGACATACAAGGTTTCCATCTGACAGCGACGTTATGCATGTATTTGCATGTAAAACTAATAACAGGAGATCTGACATAATCATGGAGAGTGCAGATTAAACCCAGAAGAGCAGTGGGCTTAACACAAATTAATACCATTTCAACCTCTAGTTTAGTATGTCTACAACATAAAAATGTACCGTCTATCGTTGTTGTCTTTTTGGAGAAAAAACCCCCCAAAAGAACCATGTGTTCCAATGGATCCAATGTAGTTATTATTAAATAATAACTTAGTCGCAAGCTCTTGTTAATGCTTTTCATTGGATCAATATTTATAAAACCCACAGACACACTCAAACACTTGGATTCCGCCCAAAGCAACGATATATAATCAAACAAATACTACCAAAGGAGAACATGAAAACACTGGAAGTGGAACACATAATGGATGATTGCATTTGATATCCTCCTAATATAAACGCATCATCAATCACCGATTTGAATGGAAAAGGACAATGATATCAACTTAGAACAGTTCCCAGTAAAATCCTTGAGTGTTCATTTATCAATTCTAACTCTGAGAACAAAATGTTACAGGGTCTAAAAAATGTCACATTTGTACAGTCTCAGAGTAAAATGAGACTCTCAGAATTTCACAGTGTCGTAACTGTGAGGAGAAGCCAGCATTGATTTGTCTTTATCTGTCTTCTCGTCTCGACCCTGAGAAAGCCTGATGTTAGATATCAGGCTAAGCTGTCTGAGCTTAAGCTGGGCTAGAGAGGTTAAGACCCCGGAAGTGACAGAGGTTTTAAGAGGGGATTCGGTGCACTATAGAATCCGGAGTGTTAGTCGTCTCCGCCGGGCTGAGGTCAGCGCTAGAGATCATGTTTTCACCCCTGTGTGTGTTTGTCTGTGTGTGTGCCTGTGTCTTGGGCTATTCTCGCAACCTACTAATCAGCATTACATTTCATGTGCAGTAGGCCAAGGAACCAGGCGTGCCTATCTTTGATGTTGACTGCAGGAGCACAACAACCGCCTCGCGCGCACGTTTTATAACATCCATACCTACAAGTAGCAGTTAAACCATTGCTTCCAGTGGTGTAAAGTAACTAAGTACATTTTCTCAAGTACTGCACTTAAGTACAAGTTTACGGTACTTTTACTTTACTGGAGTATTTCCAATTGTCAATACTTTTACTTCTACTCCACTACATCTCAGAGGCAAATATTGTATTTTTACTCCACTACAATTATTTGAAAACTTTAGTTACTAGTTACTTTGCAGATATAAATTATTACATTATAAAACATACATTAACCACTTCAGCCCTATTTTATACATAGGCTATTTGAAAATGTCTTCTACCGATCTACAAGCTCTTCTACCGATCTACAAGCTCACAACGCGTCAGCTTATAGATCTGCTATTTTCACACATTTAGCACTTTTACTTTTGGTACTTTAAGTATATTTTGATACCAATACTTTTACTCAAGTACATTTTTTATTCCAGACTTTTATTTGCAACAGAGTACTTCTACATTGCAGTATTGATACTTTTACTTAAGTAAAACATTTGAGCACTTTTTCCACCACTGATTGCTTCACAAAATGAGGTATAAGTCATGTTCCATATCCCATATGCGACGAGACGACAACAGATGCAAAAATGGACGAGACACTGCTGTTTGTTTGTATTGGCCAGTCTTTACACTCCGTTTGCGTGCATTCGTGGATGCTAAAATGAGTACTTGAAGTTCGCTTAAAAATAATTAACATGCCCGCATGGTTAACTGCAGGGCTTACTAGCATTGATAGGCTACTGTACATTCACGTCATGAATTTAAATAATTTGAGAAATCATAGCAAAACATACAGATGCACATCAGACAGCCAGACGGCTGCTGCTGCTATAGCTGCCTGCAGCACAGGCACACGTCACATGTCATGCAATCACAACACCACCAGCTGCACGCACACAACAGCAATGACCAATATCTTTCTTTATCAATATCTAAGCTAGGCTATAATGAGTATAACATTGGCACGGCGGCCAGTTAATTCTGTCCATGAAGATTAGACTACTGACCATGTCAGTCGATGTTCCTCCGAACAACTCCATTATTATCATCATTTCCAGTTGGTAACATAATTATTCAATCGACAGTATCCTGTTTATCCAATTTTTGGATAAACAGTTTTTAATTAGTTGTAATTTGGAGATTGAAAGCTCTGGCTAGGCTTGCGTTGGTGATGGGAACTCTAAGCCTACTTTACTGCAAGCCGAAAGCCATGCAAACTTGACTAAATTACAAAATGTGTCTTAGACAGTCCGTTTAAATATTCCCAATTCAACATGTTTTTTTGCCTTTCCGTTTTTTAACTCCACTGTTGTTTATTATATCCCGTTCATGTTTGCTGAATTTAAACTGATGCAACAGCAGCAGCACTGCCAACAAGATGCTGATGATAAAGCCATTAATTATGGCCGTTGTTTTCCAACAAAGATCTAAATATGAATCAGTCAGGGGATAAGTTAATTCACGGGAGGTCGTAAAGACTGGCTACCTTTTTTAAACGTTTCATTCTTACTTTTACATTACGAGTCTAAAATCCATTATCCACTCTCTCAAGTGCATTAAACAAAACTTCTTAAGAAAGAATGTCTTATATAACTAAATCTCAAAACATCTCTTACGGTACAATATTAATAGTGTCAAAATACAGTTTATCAGGAAAATATATGTAGAACTCAAACAGGCTCATCAGCTTTATCAACAAAGCATAAAGAAGAAAATATGCAGCAGAGTACAGTATTAGAATTGCTGTTAATAGTCATGTTAAATAAAAGTGCATTGGTTCATCAGGCACTATAGAAAATCCACTAAGCTATCAACATATCAATAGCTCCTCTGCATTCATATTTCACAATGATTGTAGAAGGACAAAGTGAACACACTGAATACTGAAGGTTTGGAGCTGGTTTTAATCAGCTAGTGTAAAACGTAAGTGTTTTTTCCCCACTCCTTATAGAAAGTGTCTGAGTCTTTTGTGAGGACTGAGAGTTCTCATTTGCCCATCATCTTCCTTGTCTGTTTCGTCACCCATCATAAGAGCTGTTTAATTTAGGCTAGGAAGACTACTTTAAACGTTGCTTCAAATCGCTTGACTGCTTTAAAGCTTTCATGTTCTGCACTGCATAAAATTGTCATAATGTGCTGATTTAAAGTGGCTACCGTACAGTCAAAAAACAATAAATGAGTTCTTAATCTAAAATATTTGATTAGGTCAAAATTACATTCATGAATGTACACTGTAAGCTGACTACATCTCGTTTAGCAGTGTAGGGCTGTCGTGATTATGAGATTTTACTTGACGAATAATTGTCAATCAAACAATTGCGATTAACGATTTAATTGTGTTTCTGTCGTTGAACATTATAAATCAAAATCACATTTCTGTTTGGCTTTTAGGCTTTGTAAACAAAAGTTACACACGGCATATTTAATTACTTCATACTTAAAAAATAAACATTCATAGTGGAAATAGCCGATCTAGCTTAAAACGTGTCGCATCGCGACACGTTTTGAGCTTGTAGATCGGCTATTTCCACTATTTTTGAGGTTTTTGAAAATATATTGACATTTTTAACACATTGGGTGCCAAACACGGTCTGAACCGTGTTTGCACAGAGTAGCGCTTTGGTGCCGAACACGGTCTGAACCGCGTTTTCAGTCGCTTTAGTTTTTTTCGTTTTTTTCCACACGGGAGGGGCTGGAGCAGCTCTGGAATCACCCACGGTGATTCTGAGAAGGAAGGGCCTTATAGATCACCGTGCCAAAAAACATGGCTCCCCATCCGCTTCCGTTCTATCTCCTTCTCTAAAACCCCTATAACGCCGAAACTTTTTACGTTGGGGAAAACGATTTTCATTCTGTTTCATTTTGTATGCGCGATCGCTGCACCATTGTGACCCGCGTGAAAGATGTTATCGTTCCAGGCGTTAGCCAGGACCATCGTTCAAAATGCACGCATGCTTTGTTTCACATGGAATGCACGTCGTGGAGTCTACAGCTTAAACAGCGCCACGCAGCTCAACGGTGAGATTTCTGGCACCGAACGTAATCTGTTATTATAACATTCTGGCACCGAATGTGTTAACATGGACATGATTATGACGATTATGGCGATAATATATTATTTTTTTGCGATTATCTCAAATGATTGCGATTAGGTGATTATGTAATACGTGTGACAGGCCTAACTGCATGTCCATGCAGATCCTGGATGGGCGGCAACCCCAGGTGCAAGCTGTTCGCACAGCGCATGGGATCTACACTATGCCAATCCGCTCCTCCCTTCCGCTGAAGCTGTTGCCTCGTATAGTCGATCATCTGAGTGTGCTCTTAGTTACACCAACACTGTGGTGGTGAAGTACTGTCGGTCTCATTGGTCAAGTTTAGAAAGATCACTATGTATGTCATCAGTGGTGGAAGAAGCACTCAGATATTTTACTGAAGTAAAAAGTAGCAATACCACAATATAAAAATGCTCTGTTACAAGTAAAAGGCCTGTGTTCAAAATGTTACTTAAGTAAAAGTAAAAAAGTATTGGCATCAAAATATACTTAAAGTACCAAAAGTAAAAGTAGAATAATGTTTGAAAATGTTTGTGATCAACAAGCTCACAACGCGCCGCGATGCGATGCGTTGTGAGCTTGTAGATCGGCTATTTTCAAACAGCCTAGGTATAAAATATGGCTGAAGTGGTTAATGCATGTTTTATAATATAATAATTTATATCTGCAAAGTAACTAGTAACTAGAGTTTACAAATAATTGTAGTGGAGTAAAAGTACAATATTTGCCTCTGAGATGTAGTGGAGTAGAAGATTGGAAACACTCCAGTTAAGTAAAAAATACAGTACAGTACAGTACTTGAGTAAATTTACTTTACACCACTGTATGTCATGCACCTATGACAACGCACATGGACAGAGACACAAAGAGAGACTGCGGCACCAACTGTATGACATACCGTACGCTAGGGCATTAACGAATAGTGATTTATGGTATTCGAATTATTCGACCCAAAAGTATTCGAATAGTCGATTATTCGGTTTGATTATAAAAAATTAAAAAATTAAAAAAATTAAATTTTTTTTTTTTTTTTTTTTTTTTTTTTATTACATTGATGACTCGACTCAAGGAATGCGAGTTGACGTCACACCAGAGCTCACAGCTGTGTGTCTGCTCTAGAAAAGCCACTAAAAAAAAGAAAATCTAAAAAAAAATATATATATATCTTTTTGTTTTTCTTTTTTTTTTCTTTTCGAATAGTCGAATAGTGGTTTGATAGTCGAATAGTCGGTTTGATATTCGAATATTCGAATATTCGACTATTCTGTGAATGCCCTACCGTACGCATTATGTACGCCACAGGAGAGTGACAAGGTTCAGTCAAAGTCCATGTCTGATTACCACCAACACTAAACTTGAAAACATATTGCACCCTGTGCACATTCTATACATAGGCCTACTACATGCACACACGCAATGGATACAGAAAGACAGAGAGTTTGGTGTTACTGCATCAGAACAGTGTATTATTATTGGGGCGTGCCTTCCTGGCAGAGATTTGAGAGTGTTCCATTTATACACTCTCAGAGTTAAATTAACACTGATAATTTGACTGTGTGTCTAATATGTTCAACTAACCTACTTTTAAAGTGTAAAAGGCAGTTTAATAGGAAACGTGACATGTCTGCCCTTAAAAATGTACAATGGTTTTATTACAATATATTTTACTGTCTATCAACCTACAAAAATAGGAAAAAAACAGCAAGTACTAAACAAAAAGACCACGATGGGTAGCCTTCATTATTGATTCCTTTTGTAGTATTATTGTGCATTTTGCAATATTTCCCAATAGGCTAATGCACATAATTACTTACACTGAATTGATGCCATTGTAAAGTGTTGCGTTCAAATTAATTGAATATATTCGAATTTAATGGAATATTACAAAAACATAATTGTCAAGAGAATATATATTAGATATAATTATTTTTGTTCAGCAAATCGTTATGAACCCACATTTCATGACTGCTTTACCTGAAATTATACATCAACAAACTTTAACTCTGAGAGTAAAAAAAGAAAAGAGTGCATCTCCAAGAATGTACCGAATTTGGTTATTCATTTGTACAACTTTTGAGTTAAACGGAGTTAAATGAACACTGAGGATTTCACAGTGCACGTACCATGTAGAGATACCAACGTCTGACCTAAATGGGAGAGATTAGCCACTGGGGACCGCCATGGTTTCAAACCACTAAGGATGTCCTCGCTAGCTGCTAACATTCGGAGGTAGATTAGAAGGCCATTGGGGGGTTGCTCAATCTGCTTCTTCACTTGGCTTCCAGGTAGCTGCTCTCCCAGCAGCCATCCATGGAGACACAATAATCAGCCAGTTAGGGAAGGCCTTCCTTCAGCTAATTAGCTCAAGATTCTATTTGTAGAAGCTCCATATCAGCAAGGAGGAGGAGAGGAAGACGGAAATGGTGCCTGGCTGCTCTGGAGAACAAGACTGGCTGCAGGGTTGGGGTCTAATATGTAATGCAATTAAAGGTAATGGATTTACTGTAACCTGATTACAGAAAATAATAGAGGAATAAAAATTAAAAGAAATGGTGAAGTGTGATCCGACGTGGTCCAAAATGTGGTAATTTGTAATCGTATGTGGATGAACATTTCTGTCTTTATATTTTTTATATATTTAAAATAATGCTTCTTAATCTGATCCTGATGACTGATTGTTATTTTACTTACCTTATTTTAAGTATTTATTTTTTAAGTGATGAACATGGGCACTAACAGTATTTTTACACAGAGTATATAGAGTACGATGAATTTGAACACAAATACGCTGAGAGCCGACGTGAAGTGACAGTGATGCTGATCCTCTCTTTATTAAAAACTATTTATTTGACTATACTTTATTAACAAGCCCTTTGTGATGACCGCAACATCCAATCAACCCCAAATTGGAATCACATGTTGAGGGGCCTCTATAGTGTACCTCCAAAAGCA
Source organism: Gymnoscopelus braueri (assembly GCF_963280865.1). Taxonomy (NCBI): domain Eukaryota; kingdom Metazoa; phylum Chordata; class Actinopteri; order Myctophiformes; family Myctophidae; genus Gymnoscopelus; species Gymnoscopelus braueri. Next base: position 21,290 of record NW_027660510.1, on the reverse strand, counting down.
CTTTCACTTGGGCCCCACGGATGTGAAATAACCATATGTCATACAAACACTATTTCCCCCCCCGAACTTCCTTGCGTCCTACCACCAGCAAACCACGACTGACGCAGCCCTTGTAAGCCACCCTGACCGGCACTCCAAAGAGCACCCTTTTCTATGACTATATACAGTAGGTGGCCAGTGACTTTGGCCATTTTCCTTCCACACCTCCTGCATGGAGTGCGTGACCCCAGATGATGTTGGTTCGAATCCAGCACATAACACCAATGGTTTTGATAATGTGGATTTGTGGAAGTTAAATGGTGGATTTGTGGATAGGACTCTATATGAACAAACTTGTTATATCAACAAAACACATCGCACTCTGTTTGTGTGACATGCATGATGCAAAGGTTTTGAAAGTGAAACTGGCCAAAGTCACTGGCCACCTACTGTAATAGGTTTTCCACTGAAAAGTAAACAAGGGACTATTCATGCCAAATTAAACGAACTAGAAATAAAATGTCACCTAGCAACTAACCCCTCATTTGCTCATAAATGATAAGTTGCCCGGGACCACCACAGCATCAGCTAAAAGCAAAACAAAAGTGAAATAGTGTGGTCACACACAGATAAACCTACCTTTAACCTCCTTCTCGTTCCTGAACCAGCGCAGGTCAGCAGCCGGCTTGCTCCCCTGGGTGATGCACGTCAGAGTGATGTGATCGCCCTCCAGCGCCGGCTTCGTTAGGCCGTCAATCTCTGGCTTCTCTGGCACCCCTGGGGGAAGGGAGGGGAATTACCGGGTGGGAATTAGTTAAAAACACACGGGACATGTGTGATGACTCAGTGTGTACGATACGTGCTGCTGTTCAAAGTAAAGTCCAGTCAAACACCATATCATACACGCAGTGTCCCTGTGACATGTCTGGGTGTGTGAGTGAAGGCCTGGTCTATGTGTGAGTGAAGGCCTGCCACCTGGTCTATGTGTGAGTGAAGGCCCGGTCTACGTATGTGTGTGAGCAGAGCTGAAACGGAAAGCTATTAGGTAGTGCAGCTTGAAAGTGATAATCATCCCTTTCCTTAATGAGTGTTTTAAGTTTGGCGAGTGTGCGTCCAATGTCGTTGAGCAATAAGTCTGCCGGAGGCCGGGCTGACTGAAAGGTCCATCAGTCAATGGCATTGACTGACTCTGGCCTCATGTGTCTCTCAACCCCTTTGAGGAGAATTGTATGCTTTAAAGAGCTTCCCTCCTCTTTGTTTTACCCACCAGCCTTCTGTAGGGAATCTATATTTAGTGCACACGCCCTATTCTAACAGTGATAGCTGTCTAAGTTCAGTGTGATGCGTGTTCTCAACAGCTGCTTCTGGCGCATGAGGAATATTTCACGTGACAATTTCAATGTGTTCATGTGTGCATGAGTGTAACAGACAAACACACACACACACAGAGAGAGAGAAGAGAGAGAGAGAGAGAGAGAGAGAGAGAGAGAGAGAGAGAGAGAGAGAGAGAGAGAGAGAGAAGAGAGAGAGAGAGAGAGAGAGAGATAGAGAGAGAATGAGAGAGATGAGAGGAGAGAGAGAGAGAGAGAGATAGAGAGGAGAGAGAGAGGGAGATGGGGGGAGAAAAAGAGATATGATAAAAGCGTAGTGTGTTTATGTGAAGTGCCAGGTCTCTGTATTAACTAGAACTGAGGCTCATGCATATATGATATCATTAATGGGGGGGAAAAATGGCTGGTACTATAGGTTTTCTCCAGGTCTTTTATGAGAGCAGAAGTATTCCTCTTTATACGATCACATTCCCCTTGGGTGGCCAGAGGCTGCAAAGATTTTATCCCTCTCTCAGTCGTGTGTGTGTGTGTGTGTGTGTGCGTGCGTGCGTGCGTGCGTGCGTGCGTGCGTGCGTGCGTGCGTGCGTGCGTGCGTGCGTGCGTGCGTGCGTGCGTGCGTGCGTGCGTGCGTGCGTGCGTGCGTGCGTGCGTGCGTGCGTGCGTGTGTGTGTGTGTGCGTGCAAGTGCGTGTGTGTGTGTGTGTGTGTGTTTGTTTGTGTTCACAACATCTTTTTGGGTGCACGTTGCATTGGGTGTATTTTAGCACAACCAAAGGTCTTGAAGCAGACGGGCACATTTGAACGTGTGACTCTGATACAGTATATGAAGGGCATCATTAATATGTCAGGAAGGCTCATGTGGGCTTATGGTCCCATGGCATTGTTCTATACACTTCCTGAATGTCTTTCCTACTTATATTATTGATTGACTGGCGTTTTAACATGCATACACTGTACAATCGGTGATATTCAACTGGCGGACCGCGGGCCACATCCGGCCCCAGCGGAGCTTTCATATGGCCCCTGGAACACATTCCATATTCCAATGCACAATATACATTTTAGGCATTTAGCAGACGCTCTTAATCCAGAGCGTCAAGACACTTCTACAAGAACCCAAATGTGGGTAAATGTAATCTTTGGTGAGTAAATTATGGAGACCATCCATCACTCTGGGCGGTGTGCATTTCCTAATATACTACTGTAGATCTGCTGTGTTTCGTGTTGTTGTAGCACATCTGGGGTAACTAGATCTTGTAGCTATTTCTGAGTTTTGAGTGGCTGTTGTCCATTACACCAAGAAATAATTCTCTTTCTGCATCCATTAGCTAGTTTTGAGTGGATCTTCCATCTTCTATATCTACCTCCACTTTTTTTTGGTTTGATCACTGGTTTTATACAGTATGATTCATTCATCCTTAATAGCGTCCTGGGCTGAATAATGGTCTAAATCTCAACTGATGGTTCTTGAAATACATCAGAGCTTGTGCTCTTATCAGCCAGATGCTCAAAAACATAAAAAAAATAAGAAAAAACCTTGTGGCCCCAGTTGAATACCCCTGCTGTAACATGAACATAATTGTACATGTCAAAAGGATAAAACACAAAAAAGCTTGAGAGATTATTTCCATTGTGGACCGTGCAAATGTGTGTAAATTGAGTGCCAAGTGTTGGGGTGTAGCAGAGGCATACACATTTTTTTAATTAATAATAAATACATTCATACAATTTCTAATTCTTCTTATACTTCTTATACTAAATACATATTGTTGTGGGCAGGTCTTTGAGGAATCTCTGAAATATGCTAGTGGTCTGGCTCCGGTCCATAGCGTTAGAAGGAGTTCTCCTTAACGCTTTTGTACTTTCGAGCTGTGGCTCGCACACCTGTGGTAGCACAGGGCTGCGCCGCCTCTTGCATTTAGTAAAAGTATAAAAAATACACTTTAGCTTCTCACCAAAACAAAGAGGGTTTTAAGATGTTGAAAGCTTACTGTACACTCGGAGCTCACAAAACTGATTTACAGTACATATCGTTGCTGCCGGGTGGAGACCTTTTACGTCCAAAACGGTTGCTTTTTTATTATTAATTAAAAAACATTTGAACAAAAATGAAAATAAATATTTTCACTACTTTTGCGTGACACTGTTGTATGATGAAGTAGGGCATTTAATTGACGAAAAATACATAAAAAGTTGAAATTATGGAGATGACCAGGTTTCTGCCCGACGGAAAAGATTTGCTAAAGATAGTGACAGCACACTAGTGTGAAAACCCCCAAGCGACTCATTAAGAGCACTCAGTACGAGTAACAGCCACTGAAACAGTTGAGACAAAAATACATTTTTATTTTATTTACAGTACTGGTCTGTGCCATAGATGCACTCTAGTGTCTGAGAGAGACAACCAATTAGCTCAATTGTCACTGACAACTCATATTGTCCATTTGATATGCCAACATCGTTGCATGTGGCACTATACCAAAACCTGCACTGAAAAGTATGTAATACTTTTAGCCCCCTTTTTTTTTTAGGAACTTAGTATAGGGCCTGCATAATAAGTCCTAGAATGGTGGGTTTCAAACCAAAACAAATAATTATTAAAATTGTTAATATTGTGTGCTCTGTTTTGTGTGGTTTAATTGATTAACATTTATGTATTTCATAGGTATTTGTTTTAAAGTTAGTGTTTGGTTAATCAACATGGTTATAGCTCAGCCTTAGATGTGAACAATATCAAAAGGTTAGATTATTCTTTGTAACTAAATAAATGCATTTCTTGTGAGATCAGGTTGAAAGAACAGTACCGTACACCTACACCCCCTGGACATAACGCTAGCATGTCACAGGGACCTTTACCCCCCATCCATCCCTTGATGCTGAGTCCAAAGCAGGGGAGGTATATGTTTAAAATGCTTCAAAATCGAAAACTTCTGTGGTGGAAGACAGGTACATCTTTATGAATTACAGCAATGTTGGCAAATAAAATGGATGAATGAAACCGGGCAACTGACCTGCTATGGTTTTTTTTTGGCACATGGCATGGCTTTTCTCTCTTTCTTCAGTACAAACGAGGGCACATGCAGTGAGCTGTCAGGCCAACGAACAGACTAAAAGGGACAGTTTCCACAGCCAGGCCGTCATGCTGCTGAACAGGCGCTGAGCCCTGTCGTCAGGTCAGCACATAAACACTTGATGTATTGTATATGATTGTGAATAATATTCAATTCCCCACATTCCATACATAATTTGATATCTGCTGCCACGTGATGTCTCTTATTTGCACAAGAGACTGTGGTACTCAGGCACTTTCTTTTTGTTGGTACGCACATTATCTTATTATTATTGTTTTGAAAAGAAGAATTTGATTTTTGTATTTTTGTTCTTTTCTTATTATTACGTATGTAGCTGCAATTTGTGGGTAAATATAGTATTCTTGTGGCCCATAGATCAGGAGCTTATCTCCTGTTTCCCCAGCATGAGGAAGCTTGATGTACAAGTGAAGTACACCGCTTGGACATAACGCTATAGTACAGTATGTCACAGGGACCTACCCCCCATGCTGAGTCCATAGCAGGGGAGGTACTGGGTAGCATTTTATAGTCTTTGTTATGACATGATCTCAGGGTGAGCACTTTAATAGGTCATTTGTGAGTAAATTGTGTCGGTAACTTGTGATTTGTCAAATAAAGTTGAGTAAAGTAGCAGAATGTAGCTCCTGGTTTTCCATTTTCTTTGTTTACCATCGAAAATTCAATTGTGTCTGGCATACGACTTTGTTTATAATAATTTAATTTAAACCCAAGCTAGTAATTTATGACTTACACGGACGCATGTAATTTTCATAACATACGTCCATGGGCAAAACCTTATTGGATTTGCTATACAACCTTAATTGCGTATGGCATGAAAACAGTTGCCGATAAACCAAGTCATTCCCTGGCCAATTTCACTTCATTTATTAAATCCTCCCCTATTTCTGAGCTTGCACCATTAAGCATTGTTCTACTACACTCTGAGATCATTTTCTCCATATCCTCGTTGAGTCTTTAATGTCTGTAATGCGCCACATGCTTGTTGACACAGGGATCTCGGTAATGGTCCTGGAGAGCCTCGCACATCCATTAACATTAGCAAAAAACTAATTGGTGAGATAATAAGACCCACGGCAGGAAATGAGACAATATTTGTGCAGGGCGAAGCTCAGAACACAAACATGGGGTGGGGTGGGGAGGGGAGGGGAGGGGAGCGTGTATCTGTTTGGCTGCATGGCTGCAGACAATAATGAAGCAGACAGGTTTTAACCCATTAAGACCGGGAAAGCAACTGTTATTCTAGATTTTAACAACTTTAACCATTATTTTATACTTAAGCTAATTTTTTTTTTGCAGAAATACAAGCTCAAATCTTTGAATATATATATATATATTTTAACATGTCTGTGGAACAAAATATTTTACAAATATTTGCTTTAAAACTATATTTATTCAAAGATTTGCACAAATGTTCACGATTTTTCAGAAATAGCAGATCTACAAGCTCATAGCGCGGCACTCGGTGCCGCGCTATGAGCTTGTAGATCTGCTATTTTTGAATAGCCAAAGTATAAAAATAATGCTCATACAGTATAGCTTTAATCTAAAATGACACAGATGCGTTCCCGGTCTTACTGGTTTAATCATGGTTAATGTATGAATGTGTGTGTGTGTGTGTGTTGTGTGTGTGTGTGTGTGTGTGTGTGTGTGTGTGTGCGCGCGCCCTATACAGTGTTATTGTACACAGTATGTAATTGTAGTGTGTTACAGTTAATCCTACTCATCATCTCCATTCCCTAGACCACTGGTTCTCAAGGATGCATTAGGCCATGCTCCCCCATTCAATACACTGAATGCATTACTGTACTACACTGTAAAATCTTCAGCTTTAATTTAACTCTCTGTTCAGAGTCTTGGTGGACACGACCCCATGCTCTTTCCCTCGCGCAGGCATCACAAACGGTATACTCACCCAGAACGGTCAGGTAGGCCTTGGCTGTTCTGACAGGCATGGTGAACAGGGAACAGGTGTACATGCCCTCATCGTTCAACGAGATGTCACTGATGCTGATGGTGAGTTCTGACCAAGACGCATGCACCAGCTCAATCCTGTTGTCCCTCAGAGCTACAGAGAGAGAGAGAGAGAGAGAGAGAGTTTGTTACTGAACATAATAACCACAGTTACATACATACCCTAGGTGGGGTTGGCGAAAGGGCCTACTCTGTGTGGAGTTTGCATGTTCTCCCCGTGTCTCCTAGGGTAGTTAATACCCTCACAAAAACATGTAGTAATCCTGGTCGCTATACCGCCTCCCCCATGACAGCCAGGGCGCCTGATGGAGGGGAAGGGAACTGGTTGGAATAACGTGTTCCTTCCACGCGCTACTACGTCCAACCAGGGAAACTCCCCCCTGTCAGGTGACAATAAGGTCAGTTGGTTCTCATGCATTGAAGGAGGCATGAGCTCGGCCCTGGGCTCCCTAGGCTGTTGGGGGGAGTGTAGCGCCCAGGATCACTTAGAAAATTGTCACTGGGTGAAAAAAGGGTTACAAAATCGTGGGATATTTTTTTTTAAAATAAATAACCACAGTTAGTTTCCATTTTGATTTTGATTGGTTGGGAGGCATTCTAATGAGTGCCACACTACCTCCCAATCTCAACTCACAAAAGTATCTCTACTCCATAAAAGATTTGGGGTCGGAAACAACCCTCCCGAGTATCGGGGAAGAGGCGTTCCGTACCCCAGCCTAAATTGGGAGCGAATGTCAGACATAATTATCCGAGTTGCTCAAAGGACGGTCGGGGCCGCCCCGTCAATTTTCAAACACCCTTGATATTTATCTGGATCAATACTACTGTCCGAGTGGAACGCCTCAGGCACGACGGGAGTTGCTCGCGGCCGAGAGAAAGACAGTCTACAAGGAGACGGACGTGAAGTGAATGACGGGACGTTTGGCACAGAGACATGTGGTGCGTTGGACAGCTGAGGCACGTAGACATTTGGGAAGAACATTGTCTATAACAGTGGTGGAAAAAGTACTCAAATGTTTTACTTAAGTAAAAGTATCAATACTGCAATGTAGAAGTACTCTGCTACAAGTGAAAGTCCGGAATTCAAATTGTACTTGAGTACTAAAATGTTTGAAAATAGCAGATCTACAAGTTCACAACGCGTCGCTTCGTGACGCGTTGTGAACTTGTAGATCGGCTATTTTCAAATAGCTTAGGTATAAAATAGGGCTAAAGTGGTTAATGTATGTTTTCTAATGTAATCATTTATATCTGCAAAGTAACTAGTAACTAAAGTTTTCAAATAATTGTAGTGGAGTAAAAGTACAATATTTGACTCTGAGATGTAGTGGAGTAGACGTGTAAAAGAATAGACCATTGGAAATACTCCAGTAAAGTAAAAGTACCTCAAAATTGTACTTAAGTACAGTACTTGAGTAAATGTACTTAGTTACTTTACATTACACCACTGGTCTATAACGTGTTCACAGACATGTCCCATGTGATCATGTGAGATGATATGACGTGAGGTGCTGCGTTCGGCAACTCCAATAATCTGAATAGAATCCTGTTGTGTGTATATTTTAAAGTCTTGTAGTGTGTGCATGTTTACGGTAATCTGATTAAATAATGGTATAAGATTATCCTGTAGTGTGTGATGCAACCAGATTCCAAAATCGTTTAAGATTTTTGAAAATCCATACGTGTGAGTCCAGTAGTCGAAAAGAGCCATTTGATGGCTGCCCCCTCAGGCACACTAGATATATGAAAATGTAATCGGACCCCCAAGACATAGTGGGAATGAAAATCAATAGCACAATACCAGGCCAAGAAAGTGCAGTGCTGTAATGAGCATTCAGCAAGACGTGAAAGCTGAGATGAATTAAATGGAATAAGGAGGTTGGTGGCGGGAGCTTGAAACTAGACTGCCATCTAGGATACTGATTGATGGAGAATGAAGGAAAAAATAATAATAATTTAAAAAAGCCTGTCCTGCTTTGACTGGCAGGATTACTCTTATACATAATCTAAAGTATTTGTAGATTTATACATCAGTATAGAACATCTCCTGTGTGGAGACATTTGAGACAATTTGACATTGGTCCACTGAGAATGGTGGTATGCATGTTTTGGCAGCTCTGCGTGGTCTAATTTGGGTTCACACCACAACACAGTAAAATCCTCATCCTAATGTATCCTTTATCTCTCATAGTATGTACTGTAGGGCCTGAATTTTTACTTGACCATGAAGTTGTGACACTAAATATTAGTTAAAGTCACCATCACTCAGTGGAAGTTGATCATGGTCTGTAACCCTCTCAACAACCAATTCTGGATCCTGACCCACTGAGTGAGAGACCGTGACCTGTCTAACATTCAGACAAAATCACATAAAATACACACAGGCCGCATATCACTCACAGTCACAGACCTTGTGGG
>NW_027660510.1:0-10000 GCF_963280865.1 Gymnoscopelus braueri | reverse complement strand
AAATTGGAAATACTACAGCACAAATACTTCTAAATTGTACTCAAGTACAGTACTTGAGTAAATGTACTTAGTTACTTTCCACCACTGGGTAAGGGACTGTCGTTACATCATTTCGGTGCAACCAGAGTTGACAGGCTGTATGGAGACAAACCTTTGGAGAGTGAACACACTGAAATGATGCAATAGCGGACCTCGGCACATGTTCCCCCGTGCATGTCCATGTGAAGCTCACTGGTTGTGACGGCGCATGCTTATAGCATCCACACACCGACATGCGTTATCCAACAATGTTGTATGACTAAAGGTGTTGTTGAACAATGTATGCTTTCCATGCATAGAATATCAACTATGATAAGTACAGTATGGTGTGGTGGCATTTCAGTATGGAGCCCTGGCTTGTGCAAGTATTTGTTGTATTGTAGTCAGGTATGCTTTAGGATTGAATAGAATAACCTTACAGCTCACAGCCTATAATAGACAGAATAAGCAGTGGCTTGCCCTTTACAGAGCTTTTCTCATGTCATAGCTATAGACAGTCTCCTATTTAGAAGCCTTTAAGTGCACTAAACAAAAAGAAAAAGAAACATGTACTTGTTATTTTTCTTCCAAGCTACAGTATGTGTTGCATGCACAAGTGCACATGTTGTGGGTAGTCAGTAATTCATCCAGCTCTAAGTATTGTACATCATCACCATTATGTCCAAAACTGTTAAGTTATTATTTAGTCACAAGCTCTTGTTAATACTTTTCATACTTTTTATTGCTTAAATAAAACCCACAGACAATGTGTTCAATGTAGAAAGAACAGCAGATTTAGAAGCTCACAGCATGTCACGTGGCAGTGCCATACGACAAAGTATAAAATAGGGCATTCATTTCCGAATAAAACATAAAAAAGGATGAAATATGGAGAAGATACAAGGTTTCTGCCCGACAGCGACGATATATGTGTGTGTTTGTCTGTGTGTCTCTGCATTAGTCTCTGTGTGTGTGGGTGTGTCTGTCTGTGTGTCTGCATTAGTATGTGTGTGTGGTGTGTCTGTCTGTCTCTGCATTAGTCTCTGTGTGTGTGGGTGTGTCTGTCTGTGTGTCTCTGCATTAGAGTGTGTGTGTGTGTGTGTGTGTGTGTGTGTGTGTGTGTGTGTGTGTGTGTGTGTGTGTGTGTGTGTGTGTGTGTGTGTGTGTGTGTGTGTGTGGGTGTGTCTGTCTGGTGTGCAGCAGGCTTGGTGCCATGATCACAGGACTGACACATATATGACACAAACGCATTGACACACGATGACACGCTCTTATCTGCCGTCATTTGGCTCTGCCACGGGAGGCATGGTTTTGCATGGCTGGCTCCGGGCTAAACAACTCCAGTAAATGGCATTGCTGTTCTAATCAGTCTGGCTAAACGACAGCTGCTCTCTCTCCTTCATTTTTTTCCCCCCCCTCTCTCTCTCTCTCTCCTCCCTTTGCAGTTTATTCTGCCCTGCTCCCATTCCTCACGGCACCGGTTATCTCTACATGGCATGCGTGCCAGGCCTGAAATGTACCGATAGGTTCCACGTGACGTACTGTATCTGGAGGACTGACGGCTGCACTGTGGGGCGAGTACGTTCCTCTGTGTGTGTGTGTGTGTGTGTGTGTGTGTGTGTGTGTGTGTGTGTGTGTGTGTGTGTGTGTGTGTGTGTGTGTGTGTGTGTGTGTGTGTGCGTGTGAGTGTGTGTGTGTGTGTGTGTGTGTGTGTGTGTGTGTGTGTGTGAGCGTGTGTACAATAGGCAATAGTGCAAGACCATCAAATCAGTTTTACTCGAACACACTGCCAGTTCAGCTAATGTGGAAACCTGTCAGGATAACAGGATATTTGTAGTGATTCATGCATTATGTACACAAGACAAGAACTGGAAGACTATACGCATTCTTCTCCCTTCACTCCCCCTTCCTCTGTCACTTTCTCTACCACTCTCTCTCTCTCTCTCTCTCTCTCTCTCTCTTGCATTCCGTCGCTCCCTCCTCCTCTCACGTTTTCCTCTGCTCCTCTCGCTTTGTTGCTCTCTCCATATTTCTCCCTCTCTCTCTCTGTCTGTCATCTCCTCCAGCGCTCTGTTCTCCCTCTCGCTCTCCGCTCATCTCATTTCTTCTTTCCCTTTCTCTCTTCCCCACTCTCTATCTGTCTCTCTTCCCCCTCTTTATCTCAGTCTCTCTCTTCTGGTGCTGAAACTATCAATTATTTACTTAGCGATCATTCTATATCAATACATTTTTCGGAAATAAACAGTGTCGTGCAAAAATCACAACGCGTTGTGAGCTTGTAGATCTGATATATTTTCACTATTTTATTACATTTAATAGGCTTTTCATCTATAATAACATGCCCAAAATAGGGATTGTTTATGAATCCATTATTTAATCAACTTAATATCTATAATCTATAATTGATTAGTTTGATTAACTGTTGCCCCCTCGGATTTCTTCCTCTCTCTCTCAATCTCCCCTTGCTGCTCCTCCCTCTGGGTTTGAAGAACACACGCCCACGTGCAGTCCTCATTCTGTCCACACAGTGAACAGCGTCACCACTGAAATCTGTACAAGCTGTACAACTTCTACTGCTGTCTTATCCAGTGGTGGACAAAGCATAACTCAAGTAAATACTCAAGTATTCAAAAGTACAAACTAAAAAGTGCATTTTCTCTTTAATATTAATGCATTGCTTAAGTGAAAAAGTAAAAAAAATAAACAATTACGAAATTTTCTAAAATAGTGAAAATAGCAATTTTCAAATAGCCGATATATATATAGCCGATGTACAGTAGGGTCAAAGTGGTTAAACTGATTTTGATGCTAAAATGACTAATTTAGCTGGGGACCCCCTCAAGGACCCGGACCCCACTTTGAGAACCACTGCTTAAAGGAAGCGCCACTACAGGCCTTTCATGTTGGGATGAGTTAAAATTCTCTGATATCATCGAAGGAGCGCAAGTCATCCAAGCCATCGATTTGGATTACACAAGAAATACACCTGCATCTGAAGACTTAGTGTGTCTGCGTGCGTGCGTGCATGCGTGCGTGCGTGCTTACGTGCGTAGACACAAGTACAACGTTTGAGGTCCCTGCAGCCCTATTCTATCCCCATACTGGATAACATACTGTATTCTGTAAGATGTTTTTTTTATACATTTTGCAGAACAGTTTGAACTGAAGAAAAAATTACTGGAAAAAAAGAAGAGAGAGAAAGTACCAGATAAATACCAAATAGTAAATACCAAAAAAACATCTTTGTACTGGACTTTTTAGCCATTTCATTTTCTGTAATAGGATGCACAACATCGTTATGCATCTTCGTGGATATCTTTCGCGACAGTCCATGTCATTTTCATATTCATGAATCTCCTGCTACACTGGAATCTTCATCGGAATCATCTTCATCCTCTGTCAGGGTTCTAACATCTCCATGTACTCATCAAGCTCCTTATTCAATTGCAGTTGGTGGCTTTGTCTCAAACCTTCTGTAACCAACATATTAAGCAAAATCAAAATCTTTTAACCGATAAAATCCTTTCTAGCGGCAGGGTCCTGCATGGCGCCAGGGTTCATGGTGTATTCCGAGGTTGCTAAGCAACATGTATTGCACTGGTGTTTCTGTCTCGCTTCTTATCCCCGTGTGCGGAAGCAAAATACATACATCGGCCGAAGCCAAGCCGATAAGTAATGGAGCGCAGACATTTCTGCGTTCGGCGACTTATGACGAGACATCGTCCAAACCATAGAGTTAAAAATAATAGAGAGGGCACCCGAATTCTCCTCCCATCCACTTGCATTGAGTTGCTCACCCAGCGCATGGGCCTGTTTGAACCCTTCTTCCGGGTTGGAAATTTGGTGGGCGAGGCCTATTTGGGGCTCCAAACGCGTCACTTCTGTGACGCGTTTTGCGTCACAGTGACGCGTTTTGCGTCACAGAAGCGCGCAGCCCCGTGCGCAAGCTCGTGCGCATGCTCGTGAGTCGAGCCCATTGGTCGAAACCGTTTTCTCGTTCATGTGTTGAAGCCCCAGGCCTGCACGCGCCTGCACTACCATGAATGGCCACCATGTCCATTTGGCTTCAATGAAACCACTGGGTTCTGGGGGCTTGGTCCAAACGCCCACACTGCCAAGGACGACTTATGACGACTTTTAGTTTTTTTTGGTGGGGCGGGTGCGGGGCGCTGCATGCTCTCTATCACTCAAGTGACCATTTTCATTCTCTGCTCACACGGATCCGGAGATCACGTCATCCGAAGATTTCCACCTCCATCCACTTCCTGTTTAGCGTTTTCATGAAAACAGCTGTATCTTGAGTTGACTTTTTTTGCCCTGCATTTCGCGAGACATGCTATTTTCAACATGCTGTTACAAGGCAAGGGGCGTCCGCGGTTGGATTGTTTTTTCTCTGGGCGACGCACACTGATACCGTTTCTGTTTACACGCCGTCGGACGATCGACCATAATGAATATACATTTTCTGTGACCAGTTGAAAAGGTAAAAAAAACTGAAATCGGTGGCAGTGAGCAAACGCAGCCAGAAATAAGTCTGGCAGTGAATGAGTTAAGTGAAATGTAGCCTGATAGATATTACCAGATTGCTACAGTGGCTTCAGCACATTTTATTTCTGCTCTGGTGGACAATTACACCCCGCGAGAAGACTGTCTTCCAGCTGCGCTGGGACACATAGGATCTTAAAAGACAACATCAGCATGTATTAAAAAGGTCAGACATTAAACTGAGTTGAATGTGGAGTTGAGCAGTTGCAGTGATTTAAAAGTCTACACAAATTACAACATGGCGGGTGCTGGGTGGTGGTGGAGCGACTGCAGATCCCTTTTCAATAAGTTGTTGCTGTCAGGCAGAAACTTCTTATCTCCACTTTTATTTTTATGTTTTTTCGTGAAATAATGGCCTACTTTGTCATTCTACAGCAGTGATATTCGACAGGCGGCCCACGGGCCAATTCCGGCCCCAGCAGAATTTTCTTGTGGCCCCCCGGAACATATTCCATGTTCCAATGTAAAATAAAAAAAAGGTTATTAGATGGTTGGTTGTACAGGATGACCATTTTGATGTTTTTTCCATAACCAAAGCTCGTTAATGCTTATGTTAAGTATAAAGACCTTTTCATAGTACAAAGAAACAAAACAGCCAGAAATGTTGTCTACTTCTACTACTTCTCTACTCTAGTTTTGAGTGCAGTTCGTCCATCACAAACCATCCATTTGTAACTATTTCTGAGTTTTGAGTGGATGTTGTATAATAAACCAAACAAATGATTCTCCTTATGTACCCATTGGCTTGTATCTGTTAGTTTTGTGTGTATTCTGTCCATCTTCCATCTTTTCCATCTTCATCCACTTCATCCACATCATAAGAGCTTGTGCTCTTATCACCGGGTGCTCAAAACATAAACACAATGCAAACACCTTTCATTCATACGAACATGTAAACACTTCACCTTGCCAGCCTACTTCCACTTTTCTTAATATCAAAATCTAAGCTTGTGCATTATAAAGGACTGGCACAGAATCCTACATCACAATGGATAAATGCAGTATGAAGCAGGCCCTAATAAGTTACCATAATGAACATACTATGTACATTGTTGTGTCCGTTGTTGTGTCCTATCGGACCAATAGCACACAGTCAAACAGTTAACCAACATTTTGTTCATTTTTGTTGTCACAGTCTTATGGCCCCCCCGACTTCAAGTCATTTTACAATTGTGGCCCCCTGCCTAATCTAGTTGAATACCAATGCAATTGTTTTATTTGAAGCCAGAAAAGTAACAGGTTTGGACATATGAGGTTTCCACCCGACAGCAACAAAATACTAAAAAGACAGATAAAATCGGACTAAATAAGACAAAATCATCTCTTTGCTATTGCAAACATTCAGAGAGGGACAGAATGCAGACGACGAGGGAATGCTCTCTCATTCAAAGCACCTGAACAGAAACATATGAAAAGCATGCATCCACACTTGAGAAAGAGAGCATTCCTATAGGAGGAATGTGATTTAGACATTGATGTGAGAGGAGTGAAGCAGCAGGCACATATTGAATAGAGTGCGGAGCAGGTTTTCTTCCAATCCAACTGCACTCCGGTGCCGCTGATGCACAAATTTAAAGTATGCCGGTCCACTATGCAGCTGTGAATGTGGTGCACCCACATGTAAAATCACCTATTCCTGTCAGCAATGGAGTTTGAGAGAGAGAGGGAGAGAGAGAGAGAGAGAGAGAGAGAGAGAGAGAGAGAGGAAGAGAGAGAGAGAGAGAGAGAGAGAGACACACACGCGCGCACACACACACACACACACACACTAGGGAGAGGGGGTGATAATCCCCGTCAATATATAGTGTTATTGCTCTTATTAAAAAGCCAATGCCTATGTCTCTTAATGAAAAAGTATAGCCTCACTACAGGGTACTACAGGGGGGTCCGTGAGATGAAGTGGAAAATGGAAAGATGATAAAACATTGACATGTCAACCTGCTGATCTGTAGCGTTAAAGTACATTAAATCAAAAACTTCACTAGCAAAACTGTTATCGAATAGAAAGCAACACATGCTGCACAGTATTAGCTGTTTTATGCTGTTTTATTTTGACCATATTGATCTGCTCAGGAGGCACGAATTGCAACTCTTTTTGTCCATTTCTTATTATTATTATTATTATTATTATTATTATTATTATTATTATTATTATTATTATTATTATTAGCTATGGCTTTCTTGTAATGTTGTAAGCGCAATTCCTGGTTTCAGAAATCAGGGAAAGGTGGTACAAAACACTGCTATAGACTATCCCTATAAACTCTTAAGCACCATGGACAGTGACACTATAGCAACACATCCACCTAACAGTTTGCTATAGCTACGCTGTCCATGGTTCTGAAGAGTGCATAAGGGTAGTTTAGCAGTGCATGGATGGAGTGGATGGGGTAGTCTAGGGTGAGGGTCTATAATCTACACTGTAATTATACAGAGTATGTGTTCCTAACAGATGGCAAAGGATGCCACTGCATGTTTGCAGCAAAATAATACATATTATATATTTTTATTTTAGCATTTTTTTAAAGGGAGAGTACTGTGTGTAAAGCAGTAAGGGTTAGGGTGATGTACTGTAGTCTCAAACTGGTTATTAATCCCTCAGGGATTAATAGCGGGGCTTCCGGGGGATTCCCAGCAAAACGAGGCTTAACACTTTAACCCTATTTCATACTTTGGCTATTAGAAAAGCCAATCTACAAACACACAACACGTGGCGGTGCGACAGGTTGCCAGCTTGCAGATCTGCTATTTTATGGGGGGTTCCCTGGCACAACACCTTTTCACATGGGGGGTCCGTGACCAAATACACATGAATTTGGGGGTCCTTGACATGAAAATGTATGAAAACCGTTGCCATAGTGGAGTCACAGGAACAAGTCTGACAGGAACTCAACAGCTACAGTTTGTTGGTTCAGCAGGCAAAGCATCTTAACCACTTCACCCATTGGCAGACACCAAATTTATCTTTAAACTGTTGTGTAACAGCTGCGTAAAGGTGTTTGTTGCATTGTATTGTACTGTAAACAACAAGTACACGCGCGCACACACACACACACACACACACACACACACACACACACGGTTTCAACTCGATACTCGCTCAATCGCAAACATAATCCTATTACGCCGACATGTTTCCTTCCCTTGTTTTCACCCCCTTATTTCTATACCGTGTCCTGCCCATTTGGTCTGGCCTTTACTCCTCGTTAATCTATCCGGGGACAGGCTGCATCGGTGTGGAGCTGTGGCAGGTGTTGGTTCATTCAACTGACACGGTTATTATAATGAGAAAAGTGCAAATTCTCTGAATATACATTCAGCGGCCTATGTCTGGATGTGACTGAACTCTCTGTTCCTCATCAACAGCCTGTCAGGGTCTGCAGACTGTGTGTGTGTGTGTGTGTGTGTGTGTGTGTGTGTGTGTGTGTGTGTGTGTGTGTGTGTGTGTGTGTGTGTGTGTGTGTGTGTGTGTGTGTGTGTGTGTGTGTGTGTGTGTGTGTGTGTGTGTGTGTGTGTGTGTGTGTGCGTGCGTGCGTGCGTGCGTGCGTGCGTGCGTGCGTGCGTGCGTGCGTGCGTGCGTGCGTGTGTGTGTGTGTGAGAGTGTGAGAGAGAGAGTGCGCGTGCACGCATCTGTCTGCGTGCGTGTGTGAGTGAGAGAGAGAGAAAGAGAGAGTGAGAGAGACCACAGATTAAAGTACTTTATTCTATACAGTATGGCGAGGCCAGCATCTTGCGTGCGATAGGCAGAGAGAGAAAGCGAGACAGACAGACAGACAGACAGACAGAGAGAGTGAGTGAGTGACTTTCAATGAAGGTACAGTGTATGTAGTTGTGTACATGCATATGTATGTACAGTATATGTGATGTGCGACAGAGAGAGAGACTTAAAAGTCTAAGAGGCTGTGAAAGAGAGAGAGAGAGAGAGAGAGAGAGAGAGAGAGAGAGAGAGAGAGAGAGAGAGAGAGAGAGAGAGAGAGAGAGAGAGAGAGAGAGAGAGAGAGAGAGAGAGAGAGAAAGAGAGACAGACAGACAGACAGACAGACAGACAGACAGACAGACAGACAGACAGACAGACAGACAGACAGACAGACAAAGAGAGAGACAGACAAAGAGAGAGAGACAAACAGAGAGAGAGAGAGAGCGAGAAGGTGAGAGAGAGACAGACAAAGACAGAGAGAGAGAGACAGAGAGAGAGTGAGAGAGAGAGAGAGAGAGAGAGAGAGAGAGAGAGAGAGAGAGAGAGAGAGAGAGAGAGAGAGAGAGAGAGAGAGAGAGAGGGAGGAGGTGCCCATCTGTGTAGAGATGTTTTTTTTTTTACTGTGTGTACATACTGTATACTGTACATCATACCTCAATTACCTGCTCCGCCCTTGCGGAGCGCCCTGCTACTTTTTAAAGTGTGCCATGACTCCAGCAGGTAATTGGGCCGGCTCAGAGTCTTCTCTGTGACAGGAATGATATATACTTTCCTTTCATCAGTCTCATACCTGCCACTCCATGGGTTCAGTGGGACACTTCCAAACATTCCACAACTCATTACCACCAACCTCTCTGTAGAAACAGGTCGCTGTGCTGTGTATACAGTATGCCAAGCTAGCACATACAGCCCATTGTGTTTCCCCCCCAAGGGGATAAATCTCTCCCCCCTCCTTCCTCCCCAGAAGGGGGGAGAGAGTCCAGACACCCTTCGTCTCCATCTATTGTGCTATCTAGGTACCCATGCAAAGTGCTCTTATCTCTTTAAGACGGGGAACGCATCTGTGTGTCATTTTTAGATTTCTTTGGGCTATTCAAAAATAGCAGATATACAAGCTCATAGCGCGGCACCGAGCTTGTAGATCTGCTATTTTTGAAAAATCACGAAATGTTGTGCAAATATATATATATATATTCTTTTTTGGCGGACATTTGTAATTCAAATCTTTGCTACTGGGGGTTCCTGGAACTAAATATTTGACAAATTTTCGCTTTAAAAAATATATAATCCAAGATTTTGCCACGAATTTTCACAATTTTTAGTCATAGCCAAAGAAATCTAACAATGACACACAGATGCGTTCCCGGTCTTAATGGGTTATACCGACTACAACAACGCTACGACAAAGAACAGCAAATGGGACGACCCTTGGTAGGAGAATTGTCCCACATAAAGTTTTCACTCCTTTTTAATGATGTGGGCGGGGGGGGGGGGGGAAACTAACAAAAAACAAAGCAAATACCAACGCCAACGCTGCATTATCCTCACGCTGGCTTATCTTTTAACCCATTAAGACCTGAGGCTGATTCTTCCAAATGTCTTCTAAATCCTAACAGTTTTTTGAAAAATAACTTATGTTACGATATCAGTGGTGCTCAAACCTCTTCATGTCAAGGACCCACATATTGATATGCATTTGGCCGCGGACCCCCATCTCAAAATATGTTGTTCCAGGGACCC
>NW_027660511.1:36961-59461 GCF_963280865.1 Gymnoscopelus braueri | reverse complement strand
TGTGGTGGTGTGTTTGGTTTTCAGAAGGTGGTTGGGGGTATAGGAGGTGGTGGGGGGGTGGGGCATGGGGTTGGGGTAGTAATGCTCATTAAACAAGCGCACCTGCAGACTATCAAAGGGCCTTTATCTTTTATCAAGGCAAATCTATGGAGCACGCAGCGCAGCGCCAGACCTTAACAACAAGCAGGCCGCTAGGAGCTCTCTCTGCTCTCTCTCTCTCTCTCTCTGCTCTCTCTCTGTCTCTCTCTCTCTCTCTCTGCTCTCTCTCTGTCTCTCTCTCTCTGCTCTCTCTCTCTGTCTCTCTCTCTCTCTCTCTGCTCTCTCTCTCTCTCTCTCTCTCTCTCTCTCTCTCTGTCTCTCTCTCTCTCTCTCTCTCTGCTCTCTGTCTCTCTCTCTCTCTCTCTGCTCTCTCTCTGTCTCTCTCTCTCTCTCTCTCTCTCTCTCTCTCTCTCTCTCTCTCTCTCTCTCTCTCTCTCTCTCTGTCTCTCTCTCTCTCTCGTGACTGGACAGCATTTATCTGGACATTGAGTCAGGAATGAAGGCTTGAGGTTGCATTCAGACTAGGGCGGGGCAATTAACCAAAACCCATATTTAGAACCAATGACCGACGTATAATACAATCATTTCTTGTATCCTTATCCTTATATGTGTCTGTGGTGAAGAAGTGAGACTTAGACGGCCCTATCGTGTCTGATATCCTGTCTAGGCGGGCGGGTTCAAAATCTCCTGAGAGAAATTCCGCCGGATCCTATTGGTTCACCGATCTGTCCGTCAGCCCCCGCCCTGCCCCACGCCCCTCCTCCTCCCCAATGTGTAGCATTGAGAGCCCTGACGTCACAACATGTCCACAGCTTGGCTGAGGACACACACACAGTGCAGTGTTGACGGTGTGACGTTCGGTGCTCTGAAGACACAGGCTTCTCCACTTCCACAACTCAGTCCACCAGATGGAACTGAAAACAGAAAAACTAGAGAAATATGACACAGTCATATTATACCAGGTTGCTCTCTCCAGCGTCCCCGCACGGAACCAAATGGACCCGTGGTCCTCCTGTACCCCTTCGCTCGCGGACTAACAAAAAACAGCCAAAATGTCAGTAAATAGTTTATGAACGGAGCTAAATCAGTTTGTGTGCCTCAGTAAGGGCTTGTGTGCGTTGTCGTGTTTTTTCTGGGTCGCTGTTGGAGGCGGCGTTGTGTGTGTGTGTGTGTGTGTGTGTGTGTGTGTGTGTGTGTGTGTGTGTGTGTGTGTGTGTGAGAGAGGAGTCAAGTCAATACTTTGTTTGGTTGTGACGACCACACTTGGCACTTGGGGGGGGGGGGGGGGGGGGAATCTCAAAGTGCTCACAACAGCACTGGGAACACCAACAACCTGAACAGGCTGCTGAGGAAGGCTGGCTCCGTTGTTGGGGTTTCCGTGGATGGGATGGAGGGGGTTAACGTGAAAACAGTGAGGAAGCTGGAAGCTATCATGGCCATGGATGACATCTACGGCTAGCCTCTAAAGCCGCTTTTCCATCACAGCTTAAGCACGACACTGTCCAGTACAGTCCAGAACCACACCGCACCGCTTCAAAATGTCTTGCGTTTCCATTGCACAAAAGTCCCCACTCGCAAAATCCCCACCCTCCCCTCCCCTCCCGAAGGAAATCAACGCCCCTTTCTTTAACACACCAACTTAGCCTCAGGCTACAGGGTTAGCCTAAATGCTAGCGTGCTTCCTCAGAGCTAGTTTGGCTCTTAAGTTATTATTTGGCCATGTTCACCCTGACTTTAATCTTCGCTATTGTTGGGAAGACCTGTGTGGTGTCTAAACACGTTGCCATCACTTATATAAAAAACATTATTAGCGTGTCACACATTCATTGTTGCCAGGTTTAGCAGAAAAAAATAAGCAATCAGGTCTATGAAAACAATCCCAAAAGAAGCGACTATCTACGGCTATTTGAAAATAGCAGATCTACAACTCACAACGCGTAGCGATGCGACGCATTGTGAGTGTGTGCATCTGCTATTTAAAAAAAAAAAAAATATATATATATATATATATAATGTTGACAAATACATATTAATTTGGGGGTCCTTGACATGAAAATGTTTAAGAACCACTGGTTTCAACAACATATGGAAACAAGCCCCAAATAATCAACTACATTTTAGAAACAAGCAGTGGTGGAAAAAGTACTCAAATTTTTTACTTATGTAAAAGTATCAATACTGCAATGTAGAAGCACTCTACAAGTGAAAGTCTGGAATTACTTGAGTAAAAGTACAAAAACTATTGGTATCAAAATGTACTTAAGGTACCAAAAGTAAGTACTAAAATATTTGAAAATCGCAGATCTACAATGATGCGATGCGTTGTGAGCTTGTAGATCGGCTATTTTCAAATAGCCTAGGTATAAAATAGGGCTTAAGTGGTTAATGTATGTTTTATAATGTAATCATTTATATCTGAAAAGTAACTAGTAACTAGTAACTAATACGTTTTCAGATAATTGTAGTGGAGTAAAAGTACTACCAATATTTACAAGCAACTTTACAGAAAAATAAGCCCAATGTCGCTTATAATAAGTGGACATGGCAACACTGCTACCGTAGTGTTTACATTTTACAGAGACCTGAGTGGACAGACACAGCTGTGAGCCGACCAATCAGTGGCAGTCACAGCTTTAGCCCCGCTTAGCCCAGCTCAGACCTACCCAAGACTGGGTACTTTTTAGGCACCAGTTTAGTACCACTTACACACCACTCTACCCACTTCATTGTAGTGGAAACCGTCGCTGTGGTGGGCGGTGTGGGGTGGGGCTAGGTAAGTCCATGTATATGGAAAGCCGCCTTAAGCGGCCGGCCTATTTTGGCCTGGTTCGGCCTGGTTCGGCCTGGACCGGCCTATTTCGGCCTGGTTCGGCCTGGTTCGGCCTGGTTCGGCCTGGACCGGCCTATTTCGGCCTGGTTCGGCCTGGTTCGGCCTGGTTCGGCCTGGACCGGCCGTTCGGGAGTTGTCCCACATTTCCCAGTGGTCAGCACGTCCCTGAGTGGTACTGTTGTTTGTTTTTTTTACTTAGGTAAAAGTGTCAATACCAGCCATGTAGAAATACTTTAAAAACCTTTAAAAAACAGCAGATCTACATGCTACTTTGTTAGACAAGTTTAAAATAGGTGGTTAATTTATGTTTTGTACATTGACTGCCAGAATTATTTCAGATTTTTTGCAGTTTATTGCCAGGGGTTTTTCATTGGAAAAAATAGTACTCAGGAGCCGAGATACAGATTTTTTAAGTTTTAAGTTAACAAGGAAGTGGATAGGAGTCTAAATCTTAAAAAAAAAATCATATCTCCTTGGTCTTTGGGTAAAAAAAAAAATCTTTACTAAAAACGTATGCGTTCTTGGCAAGCAAGTGATGGATTCTAAAGAACGCAAAGAACGCATATATGCGTTCTTGGCAGGCAATGTGGTAAAGCAGCACTATGTACCTTCAAGTTTTAATTTTTTTTTTTTATATTTTGAAAATAGCAGATCTACAAGCTCACAACGTGTTGCATCGGGACGCATTGTGAACTTGTAGATAGGCTATTTTCAAATTGCCGAAATATATAGAGCTTAAGTGGTTAATGTAAGTTTAGTGATAAAATGCAAATGAGTGTAAATGGGCATAACTCCTAGCCTGGTAAACACCCCCTCCCTCCGGAAATCTCATGCATTGCATTGCATTTGGTTTCAGGAAGGAGGGTCTGGGATTGCTCACAGAGTAAAGCTGCCCGAACCGCTGCGCATACGAACCAATCAGCGGCTGCTAGGGGCGGGATCATCCAATCACCTGCCTAGTAGCTTGAAAAAATGAAACTCCGTCTGTCATCGATTCTGCGCCCGGAGTCTCAGATGCAAGTACGCTGTGAAACAAAATGTGTGTCGCAAGCTTCTTCCATTTGACGGAGTGAGGTTACATAACTCCATGAACCCCCTAAACCAGGGGTCTTCAACGTTTTTAGCCCAAGGACCCCCTAGCTGAGGGAGAGATGAAGCAGGGACCCCCTCTATATTGTATAAAATTGTGTTTCAGATTAAACTTTTTTTGTTTACTTGGTCTGCTCTTTTTTCCCTCTACACCTATACCTCTTTGCCAAAAATAGCCGATCTACAAGCTCACAACGCCTCGCTGCGAGGCGTTGTGAGCTTGTAGATCGGCTATTTTTGGCTAAAGTTCTCCTCAGAAAAGGGATGCTAGGGTTCAAGTGGTTAAGGTAAAAAAAAAGAAAATATCACACAAAGATTTGGCGGACCCCCTGTAGTAACTCTGAGGACCCCCTAGGGGTCCCGGACCCCCTGTTGAAGACCCCTGCCCTAAACCTAACCGCTACAATATAAGAACCCAAATCTATTACAGCCATAAAACAACCATTTGTCTGGTGAGGACCAAACAATGTCTGTTTCTAAAATTCTACTATACTTGAGGAGACATTTGGCCCTCACAAGTGTAGTAATACACACACACACACACACACACACACACACACACACACACACACACACACACACACACACACACACACACATGCGCGCGCACACACGCATACGCCCACACACGCACACAGTTTCAGGAGTCATGGAAGGGTCAATATTCTGTACTGTACTGTTTGACAAAATATGTTTTTTCATTGTATTGATACAGCTTGTACGAATCTGAGCTGTCCAATAAGTGTCCATATACACGACCACACCCATCTGTCCAATAAGTGTCCATATATACACGACCACACCCATCTGTCCAATAAGTGTCCATATATACACGACCACACCCATCTGTCCAATAAGTGTCCATATACACGACCACACCCATCTGTCCAATAAGTGTCCATATATACACGACCACACCCATCTGTCCAATAAGTGTCCATATACACGACCACACCCATCTGTCCAATAAGTGTCCATATACACGACCAGTTCTTGGCAAGCAAGTGATGGATTCTAAAGAACGCAAAGAACGCATATATGCGTTCTTGGCAGGCAATGTGGTAAAGCAGCACTATGTACCTTCTTTTTTTTTTTCATATTTTTTAATTCTGTGGTGAGTATGTTAATTCAATATAACTTACTGTATCTCTGCTGTCCGGCAGGAACCAGCTAACTCCAAAATGTTCATTTTTCAGGAAATGGAAAAAAATAATGGAGTTAGGAGGTTTTGTTCAAAGGGGGTGGAGCCTGGAGTCAGCAAAACCAGCTAACTCCACCCCCTTTGCTGGAGTTAGCTGAACGTTTGAGGATCCAATGGAGTTAGCTGCTTTTGGCAGAAGCACTTTTTAATGCTTTTCATTTTTTTTTACCAACACACAGACGTAAAGGGTTCAATAGCAAAAAAATGCAAAAGCGTAAAAATGGAGTTAGCTGGTTCCTGCCGGACAGCAACGTTATACAACTGGGGTGGTTGTATTTAGTCTCCCTGCTCTTTTATTGAGACATTTAGATGGTGTCAAAGGTCATGTCTCACCTAGACACAGGATCTGACACGCATTTTGACCTGATGGTCAAGATTCAATTTATCCCCTGAGCAAGCAGGCCGGCTCTATTAGCTCCATGGTAAACATTTCAGCACTTGCGCAGGAAACCGGGTTCAGATCCAGGGTAGAAGGGGAAAGTTGCGTAGTGCAGCTTTAAGTAACAGTATACTTGAGTAAAAGTTACTTTCCACCCATCGATGGCAACGTTTTACAGAAGTAGATGTATATGATGTAGCAATAAATTCCAGTCGGTCAGAATGTGTCTTACAACACTGACCGCAGTGTAGGCCTACATCACAACACTGACCGCAGTGTAGGCCTACATCACAACACTGACCGCAGTGTAGGCCTACATCACAACACTGACCACAGTGTAGGCCTACATCACAACACTGACCGCAGTGTAGGCCTACATCACAACACTGACCGCAGTGTAGGCCTACATCACAACACTGACCACAGTGTAGGCCTACATCACAACACTGACCGCAGTGTAGGCCTACATCACAACACTGACCACAGTGTAGGCCTACATCACAACACTGACCGCAGTGTAGGCCTACATCACAACACTGACCACAGTGTAGGCCTACATCACAACACTGACCGCAGTGTAGGCCTACATCACAACACTGACAACACTGATCAGATGTCAAATGACATCTGATCACACGGCCTGTGAGAGCATGACTGTCTAAACCCTGGAGAAGATACCGACACTGTCGGACTGGAAACCTTGTATGTCAAAACCACTTTCAATTAAAACATTTTCAAAAATAGCAGATTAATGTGATGCATTGTGAGCTCCTACATCGGCTATTTTTGCTACTTTTGTGTAACACTGTAGTGTGATGAAGTAGGGTGTTAATTTACGGGGGAAAAAACATACTGTAAGAGGTTGAAATGTGGAGATATGAGGTTTGTTGATGTGAGAGCGTTGTCTGTTAGAGCCTCACCAAACACCTGTCTGTTAGAGCCTCACCAAACACCTGTCTGTTAGAGCCTCACCAAACACCTGTCTGTTAGAGCCTCACCAAACACCTGTCTGTTAGAGCCTCACCAAACACCTGTCTGTTAGAGCCTCACCAAACACCTGTCTGTTAGAGCCTCACCAAACACCTGTCTGTTAGAGCCTCACCAAACACCAAAACGGAAAACTGTCCTCAGCCAGCGTCGTTTGGAACGCTCCCACAAACGCAGCGGGCGGAAAGTAACTGAGTACATTTACTCAAGAACTGTAATAAAGGGGAATTTTGGACCACGGTTTTCTTACCTTTTCTATGATGTTATGATATCTCAGGATGAATGGTACAGTAGAAACATGCCATAACTCCATCCCGGGTCCGCCACAGCTTAAAACGTGCGCCAATAGGCCTTTTGTTAGATCGCGTATTTTAATAGCTTTTTTTTCCATTTTTTTTTTGTGAGATCTGACGTTCATAGTGACAGAACACTATGCAACTAAAAAGACCAGATTTCAATCTCAAGATTTCAATCTTGTCTAAGGAGACTTCCGTTTTTTTTCTTCTTTTTTTCCGGTTGCACCGTGTTCTGTTCTGTCACTGTGACCTACACAACACAGTGTTCTGTCACTGTGACCTACACAACACAGTGTTCTGTCACTGTGACCTACACAACACAATGTTCTGTCACTGTGACCTACACAACACAGTGTTCTGTCACTGTGACCTACACAACACAACACAGTGTTCTGTCACTGTGACCTACACAACACAACACAGTGTTCTGTCACTGTGACCTACACAACACAACACAACACAGTGTTCTGTCACTATGACCTACACAACACAACACAGTGTTCTGTCACTGTGACCTACACAACACAACACAGTGTTCTGTCACTGTGACCTACACAACACAACACAGTGTTCTGTCACTGTGACCTACACAACACAACACAGTGTTCTGTCACTGTGACCTACACAACACAACACAGTGTTCTGTCACTGTGACCTACACAACACAACACAGTGTTCTGTCACTGTGACCTACACAACACAACACAGTGTTCTGTCACTATGACCTACACAACACAACACAGTGTTCTGTCACTGTGACCTACACAACACAACACAGTGTTCTGTCACTGTGACCTACACAACACAACACAGTGTTCTGTCACTGTGACCTACACAACACAACACAGTGTTCTGTCACTATGACCTACACACACAAAAAAGCTATTAAAATACGCGATCTAACGCAAGGCCTATTGGCGCACGTTTTAATCTGTGGCGGAGACATTTTGACACATTTTGACATGCTTCTTATTCTGCATAATGACTATTAGTTTTGAGTGCATTTTTAAGCCAATACTTTTGTACTTTTACTCAAGTACATTTTCGAATACAGGACTTTTTACTTTTCAAGATTCAAATTCAAAAATGTAAAACAAGTAGCAGATCTACAAGCTCAAAAGGCTTCGCGCCGCGTTTCGAGCTTGCAGATCTGCTACTTTTGATGCTTTTGTGTGACGCTGTAGTAGGATCAAGTAGGGTGTTAATTTATGAAAAAACACAAAAGGTTAGAATATGGAGATAAGAGGTTTCTGCCCGACAACAACCATATAAAAAAGCATTTCTTCCACCACTGCACAAACGCATCGACTTTCCACTTTTCACCAGTAATAAAACGCTCCACATTTCACTGAAATATACCCAGACTCTGTGTGTGTGTGTGTGTGTGTGTGTGTGTGTGTGTGTGTGTGTGTGTGTGTGTGTGTGTGTGTCTGTTGGCCTCATCAGGACCCCTCCTCCTCCTCCTCCTCCTCCTCCTCCTCTGCCATGAGGAGAACAAGCATGTTCTCCAACACACGGCCCGGCGCTCTGATGACAATCACAGACCCAACCGGCCCCGCCGCTGCTTTTCCTACCAACCTCACTCCTCCGTTGTGCAGTGGTGGAAAGTAACTAAGTACATGTACTCAAGTAAAAAAAAATTTTAGGTATTCTTTACTTTACTGGAGTATTTCCAATTCAGAGGCAAATATTATACTTTTACTCCACTACAATTATTTGAAAACGTCAGTTACTAATTACTTTGCAGATATAAATGATTACATTATAAAACATACATTAACCACTTTAGCCCTATTTTATACATAGGGGAGAACGGGGTAAGATGAACCACTTTTTACTTATGTTGACCTCTAGGCAAGGAAAAATGAGATGGAAGTAAAATCTAAACATCTACTAAAACTTCAAGATGTCTTCTATCAATTGAAATAATGAGTGTTGCATCTATGACAAATGGTTGTAAAAAAGTGGTCATGTGGTTCAACTTGCCCCAGGTAAGGGGTAAGTTGATCCTAGTCAAGGGGTAAATTTACCCATATGATATTTTGCATTTTCAAGTTTAAACTTGAACAAATAATGTATTCACGTATCAACAATAATTTATTAACACATTTCCCTTTTGCAAATAGTCTTATTTATTTTCTTAATGGTATTTAAACAATATAAAACCAATTAAATAATGTTTGTTATTCAGAACCTTTTAATATTTGCAATTGTTAATACAATATTGAAAACTTCTCTTGAATGAGTGTATTCATCCAAATGAAAGGTCATACAGCATAATTTGAGAAGCAAAGACATAATAAAAAAATATGAATGGTGATTCATATTAGGATAATTGGTTCAATTTACCCCAAGGCATTTGGTTCATCTTGCCCCATGGCCACCATTTTGACCTAACCTGGCTAGCTTAATGCTTCAGGCTAATCTTTAGCTAAATGATTCACATGGATTTATACATTGGAATATCACCAACATGCATGATATATAAGTTTCAACCTGGGTACATTTGCTTTAAAATAAAGATCATTATACTGTGGTGACCCACATCGAGAGACATTGAGAGACATTCACCAAAGAGGGCTTGTCCCTTTAAGAGCGAGGCTCGAGGGGATATAGTTACTTCCGGTTCCGGGTTAATGTAGTGTTGTTATGCTGCTCGCAGTGAATGAATGAACGGTGTACTGCTCACGGTGAAGTTTCAAGTAAACTACCTCAACTTGCCTACGTCTCCTGTCTCGCTGTTTCTTCCTCCACATTGGTGACCCTGAGAAAACGAACATGTTAAACGGCGACGACGCCCCCGCTGCGGACGCAGCAGCTCCCGCACCGAACGGGGCTAACGTCGCGGCTAATATACAGGCTAACATACAGGCTAACATACAGGCTAACATACAGGCTAACATCAACGCCGCCACCGTCAAGCTGCCCGATAATCCACGGCCGTGGTTTCAACACATTGAAGCTCAATTCCAGCTGAGAGGAATAACGCAGGATGTAACGAAATACTTTCATGCAGTTGCGGCGTTGGATGCGTCGACGACGGCACGAGCGATGATGCTGTTGGAGGATCCACCGGCAGCCGGCAAGTACGATGCACTAAGGACATTCCTTCTGAAACTTTACGAACTGTCAGAACTGGAGAAAGCGGATCACTTGCTGTCCCTCAACGGCCTCGGTGATCGCAGACCGTCAGAGTTGATGGAGAAGATGCTAGCTGTGCTGGGATCCGCTGATCCCTCCTTTCTATTTATACATCTTTTCCTGCGGCAGCTTCCAGTGCCGGTGCGCACAGCAATGGCCAGTTCCCCCCTCTCCTCCACCAAGGACTATCGCGGTCTGGCTGCAGAAGCGGACCGGGTTTTCCTGGCCAACCGGCAGCAGTTTGTCTATGCGCTGCTGCCCCACCAGGACACCTCAACCCCACCCCTGGAGGACTATACGGACACCGCGGCTGCGGTGACAGCCCGACGCCAACCAGATGACGGGCTCTGTTATTACCATGCCAGGTTTGGGGCCAAGGCTAAGCAGTGTCGCAAGCCATGCAGTTTCAGGGGGCAGGGAAACGCCAGGGCCAGCGCTCATTAGCAGCTATGGGCGCTGGTCAGGACTGCAAGCTGTTGTTCATCACCGACTCCGTGTCTGGCCGGCGGCTGCTGGTGGACTCGGGCGCTCAACGCAGCATCCTGCCAGCACAGGCCGTGGACACCATCGCCGGCGGACACGGGCCCCAGATGGACGCCGCTAACGGCACGCCCATACGGACTTATGGCACCAGCCAGGTGGAGGTGTGTTTTGGCGGGCGCCGTTTCGTCCACGCCGCTCCTGGGTGCGGACTTCCTCTGTGCTTACAGCCTGCTGGTTGATGTTAAGAACTGTCGCCTGATCGATGCCCTCTCCTTCGCTTCGTACCGTTGTACGCTTGGGGGGGCCGGAGCTCTGCCTGTTAAACACGCTTGCCACGGGGGATCCGTATCAACGCCTGCTCGCCGGGTTCCCTGACCTCACCACACCCACGTTCTCGTCTGCAGTGGCTAAGCACGGCGTGGAACACCATATTACCACCGAGGGCCCTCCAGTCTATGCCCGGGCTCGGCGCCTCGATACGGCCAAGCTGGCAATCGCCAAAGGAGAGTTTTCCACCATGGAGCGTCTAGGCATTATGCGCCGCTCAAACAGCCCGTGGGCTTCCCCCCTACACATGGTTGCTAAGGCTGGCGGGGGTTGGCGCCCCTAAGGCGATTTCCGTCGACTGAATAACGCCACAACCGCCGACCGGTACCCGGTCCCACACATACAAGACTTCTCTGCCCACCTTGCGGGGGCCATCATCTTCTCCAAGGTGGACCTGGTGCGCGGGTACCACCAGGTGCCGGTCCATCCACGTGACGTGCCAAAAACAGCTGTCATCACGCCCTTTGGACTTTTCGAGTTCCTGCGGATGCCGTTTGGCCTCATGGGGGCGGCGCAGACGTTTCAGCGCCTGATAGACTCGGTGCTCCGAGACATGCCGTTCTTGTTTGTATATTTAGATGACATTCTAGTGGCCAGTGCGTCCATGGAGGAGCACATGGCACACCTCCGGCAGCTGTTTGAGCGGCTCAGCGAACACGGCCTCATTGTTAACCCGGCCAAGTACCAGTTCGGGCAGTCCTCCATCACCTTCCTCGGACACCACGTCGCTCCACAGGGAGCCGCCCTCCTTTCCGCCAGGGTGGATGCCGTCTCCAGTTTTCCTCGTCCCCGCACCGTACAGTCTCTGCAGGAGTTTCTGGGCATGGTGAACTTTTACAACCGTTTGCTGCCCACCTCATGCGCCCCTTGTACGAAGCCCTGCGGGGCAAGGTGCCCAAGGATGAGTTGGACTGGTCCCCGGTGATGGACAAAGTCTTCAGTGCGGCCAAGACCGCACTGGCCAACGCTGCTCTGCTGGCGCACCCTTCTCCCGCTGCCCCGATCGCCCTCACAACTGACGCCTCTGACTACGCAGTGGAGGCGGTGTGCGAGCAGTGGGTGGGCGGTGCCTGGCAGCCACTGGCCTTTTTCAGCAAGCAGCTCCGCGACAACGAACGGAAATACAGTACCTTCGACAGAGAGCTGCTGGGTCTGTTTCTCGCCACCAGACACTTTCGATTCCTGTTGGAGGGCCGCCGGTTCACTGCCTTCGTGGACCACAAGCCGCTGACATTCTCCATGGCCAAGACCTCGGAGCCGTGGTCAGGGCGTCAGCAGCGTCAGCTCTCGGCGATCACCGAGTTCACCACGGACATTCAGCACGTGGCGGGCAAGGACAACTTCGTCGCCGACTGCCTCTCTCGGGCGGTAGTCGGGTCAGTCCACCTGGGACTTGATTATGCTGCCATGGCGGCAGACCAAGCCACAGACTCAGACATTCAAGCCTACCGGACGGGCCCTACTGCACTGCAGCTGGAGGAGGTGGTGTTCGACAAAGCCAACACAACTCTCCTCTGCGACATCTCCACCGGCCAACCGCGCCCTATGGTGCCTGCAGCCTGGCGGCGCCAGGTTTTCGACACCATCCACGGCCTTTCCCACCCAGGTGTGAAAGCCTCGACTAAGCTGGTGGGGGTCAAGTTTGTGTGGCCTGGCCTCCGGAAGGATGTTAGGACCTGGCACCGCCATACCAAAGCTCCTTTGGCGCCGTTTATAGTGCCAGAGAGGCGTTTCGACCACGTGAATGTGGACCTGGTGGGCCCACTGCCCCCCTCCCACGGATATACTCACCTCTTCACCATGGTGGACAGCACCACCAGGTGGCCGGAGGCTGTTCCACTGGCCTCCACTACGGCGGCGGAGGTGGCTCGGGCGTTCATCGGGTGCTGGGTGGCCCGCTTCGGCACACCAGGGGACATCACGAGCGACAGGGGCCCCCAGTTCACCTCGGAGCTCTGGACTGCAGTTGCTGAGCACCTGGGGGTGAAGATCCACCGCACTACGGCATACAACCCGCAGGGCAATGGACTCCATAGGGACATGAAGGTTTTATTGTCACATCACAGGTTTACAAGGTAAAAAAGTGGGTGAAATTATTTTTTGTACATCGTTCCCATCGCAACGTTAGTTTCCATAGAAAGAAGAGGTGGGGGGGGGAGAAGAAGAGGGTGGGGGGCAGGTGGGAAGGAGATCAAAACAAGAGAGCAACAGAAGGCCAGACAAGTTATCTACATATTTACAAAAAACTAAAAACTAAACTAAGGTGCCTGAGCATAGCAGCAATGTATTGTATACTGTGCATGTTATACTTATACTGTGCATGATAGACAATGGACGTTAAGGTGCTTAGAGGAAAAGGAGCACAATAAAAAAAGACCAAAAAAAAAAAGTCAGTGCGTTATACAAGGGATTAAGGTGCAAAAGGTCAGTGCGTGTCCACCTAGAGTGGACTGACCCTAGTATAATCCGCAAGTAGCTCCATGAGGGAGTGCAACAAAAAGTCATTTGTACCTGGTGTAGTCCACAGGTGTGTCCGAGGGGGGGCTAAAGTCCAAGTCATTGTCCCTGGTATAATCCACAGGTGTGTTCAGGAAGAGCCAGAAAAGTCTGCGCCGCCTGCTGTCAGGCTGCTGAACTCATCCAGGCTTATGCCCCATTCAGCATTCTGACAGCAGCTGGATTGAAACTACACCAAAACCTGGTGGTGGAACTCTTGATACTGCGGTAGAGCCCCTTGCCCGGTCGCGGTCGTTGTAGGGGGTTGAACAGTCTGTGACTTGGGTGGTGCTTGTCCTTGATGATGCGCTTGGCTTTGACCACGCACCGCTTTTTGTACAGTTCCTGGAGCGCTGGGAGCTCGATTCCCATTATCCGCTCTGCCGATCGCACTACTCGTTGTAGGCTGATCTTTTCTCGGGCAGTGCAGTTCCCGTACCAGGCCGTGACACAGCCTGTTAGGATGCCTTCAACAGAACTGTTGTAGTACAGCCTGAACTGTTGTAGTACAACTCCAGGCCTCGTCCGCCGAGCTGGTGTACGGCCAGCCACTGCGGGTCCCGGGGGAGTTTCTTCCGGATGCCACGGCTCCCTGGTCAGCTGCCTCACATCGAACTGTGTCCCGGGGCGTCTCCAAGGCCCTTATTCCCATTCCGACATCTCGCCACTGCCTCCCCCAGTCCTACGTCCCCAGGGACCTGCCATCAGCAAAGTATGTCTTCATCCGGCACGACAGCCATCGGACTCCGCTGCAGCCCCCCCTATGACGGGCCCTTCTGGGTCCTGGAGGCGGGCGCTAAAAACTTTGTTGTGGACATGGGGGGCAGGCCAGCGCGGGTCACTATGGACCGTCTGAAGCCTGCTCACTTAGACCAGGACCAGCCAGTTCAGTCGGCCATACCCCCGCGGCGGGGGCGCCCTCCGCTTTCAGCCCCCACCTCTGTCCCTGCCCTGGCCCCTTCCGTGGCAGGGAAGGGGCCACTTCTCGCACTTGATTCCCCTCCTGTTAAGCGCAGTCGTTTCGGCCGCTTGATCCGTCCCCCACCACGTTGACTATTCTTTTGTAGTTTGTTACTAAGGGACGGGGCTGTTGGACTGTTCACTGACTAATGATTTGGCTGCACTTTTTGTATTGGTGAATTCTGGGGGGGCCCACATCGAGAGACATTGAGAGACAAAGAGGGCTTGTCCCTTTAAGAGCGAGGCTCGAGGGGATATAGTTACTTCCGGTTCTGGGTTAATGTATTGTTGTTATGCTGCTCGCAGTGAATGAATGAACGGTGTACTGCTCACGGTGAAGTTGTAAACTACCTCAACTTGCCTACGTCTCCTGTCTTGCTGTTTCTTCCTCCACGATACCAGAAGAGTAAAAAAATTACTTTGACCAGCAAAAAACACTTTTTTTGTGTAGAAATATGCTTATCACTTAGCCCATGTGTCTCTAAACTTCACAGCCAGGTGGAAATGATGGGTGTGTCCTGATTTTAAGGTCACATGACAACTCATGTGTATAGTTTTAAAGATACAGGGGGTGGTTCAACTTACCCAGAGGTTCATCTTACCCCGTTCTCCCCTAGGCTATCTGAAAATAGCAGCTGTGAACGCGTTGTGAACTTGTAGATCAGCTATTTTCAAACATTTCAGTACTTTTACTTTTGGTACTTTAAGTATATTTAGATTTATTTTTATTCCAATATTTTTGTACTTTTACTCAAGTACATTTTGAATTCCGGGCTTAACAGAGTACTTCTACGTTGCAGTATTGATACTTTTACTTAAGTAAAACATTTGAGTATTTTTTCCACCACTGCCTTTTTGTCAGACCAGCTGAGGATGTGGCCCGCTGGCTTTTCAATATTCACTTAACCCATTAAGACCTGATAATATATATATATACATATTACATTTCTTCTTAACAACTCTTCCTATATTCACTGAAAGGGCAAGTTTAGGTCACATTTCAAAGCTATTTGTTTGTCTTGACATGGAGCGCACAAGAGATTCTGACCAGATCCCAGATAAGTCAGTTAAAATATATATATATATTGTCTAGGTGTTATATAATATGTTATATAATATATATACTGTCTAGGTGTTATATAATATGTTATATAATATATATATACTGTCTAGGTGTTATATAATAGGTTATATAATATATATATATACTGTCTAGGGCTGTGATTGCATTGTGGTTTGGCAGAGCGTCTATACGAGGGAAGTCGGACGAGGAGGCTGATCTTTGTCATTGACTGGAATATTTTGTCAAATATATTTACCGTACAATTGTCAAATTGACAAAGTCAATTGTGACTGTCATTGTCATTGAAAGTGACTGTCATTGTCATTATAGGCAAATTCCTATAAGTCTTCAACCCCCCCCCCCCCCTAACAAAAGAGCTTGTAGATTGGCTATTTTAGAAAGAGTTTGACAAATGTGGAAAACGTTTGAAAAAACTTTTGAAACAGGACTTTCTACATAACAATTACTTTTTGTACTGAGAGTATATTTGTTGATACCAATTACTTTTGTGCTTTTAATCAAGTAACATTTTGAACACAGGACTTTTACTTGAGTATTTCTACATTGAGGTATTTTGTCTGTGTCTCTCTGTCTCAATGCTTACAGTAGCTCATAGCGCTGCAGCTGTCCTGTCCGCCATGCCGTGCATTCTGCCTGGGCTGGCCAAACCCCAGAGCACCACTGAAGTCCGTCCAGGTCCGGGGGGGGGGGGGGGGGGGGAGTCCCCAATAGTATGTCCTACATAGACGGCTTCGGACTCTGACGGCCTCTGTGTTTCTCCCTCACAGTGTCCAGGATCCACCACAGTAACAGCACATTAACGGGACTTCTTCTTCTTTCGTATATCATCAGATGGCCAACTCAGTGTCCTGCAGCCACGCCCTCGTCTCTGGTCCTAAGTCGAAAAGACCAGCTTCTGAGGGTGGGCTGTATAGGGGGCAGCCGGTGATAATGTGCTCGGCAGTCTGTTCAGGCTCGCCACACTCGCATGCCGCACTGTCCGTTAGGCCCCACTTCTTCATAGAAGACTTGAAGCGCCCGACTCCAGTGCGC
Source organism: Gymnoscopelus braueri (assembly GCF_963280865.1). Taxonomy (NCBI): domain Eukaryota; kingdom Metazoa; phylum Chordata; class Actinopteri; order Myctophiformes; family Myctophidae; genus Gymnoscopelus; species Gymnoscopelus braueri. The sequence continues at coordinate 43,117 of NW_027660511.1, read as the reverse complement.
AGACGGTTCAGCGAGGTCCATAGATGGCGTGGCATGTCTTCTCCTTTTACACCTCCTCCTGGGTCCTGGATGTATCGCTGGATACGGGAGGGCCCAGCTGTCTCCCATGACCGTTTCCACGATGCTGCCAGCCAGGCGTCTCTGGACAAGTCCTCAGGGATAGACTGTAGCATCTCTTGTGCTGCCTTGTTGTAGGGATGGCGAGACTTGAGCCTGCCTGATGGTGCCGGTGTTGTTGTGGCTTTGTGCAGGATGTGCCAGTCGTATTTCTGGGCCTTTCTTGCCAGGGTGAGGGTAGCCGCATCCCGTCGGAGACTGGCTGGGGCGATTCCAGCTAGGACTGGCAGGTAGGACACAGGGGTGGGTTTCAGACAACCAGTTACTGTCCGGAGAGCGCTGTTGATGACAGTGTCAACCTTGTTGACGTGGGGGCTTCTGCTCCAGACAGGGGCGCAGTATTCTGCTACGGGCAGGACCAGGGCTTGCGTAGATATGCGTAGGGTCTGGGGGGAAGCTCCCCAAGTTGAACCTGCTAGGCGTCGAATGAGCGAGACCCTTGCTGTTGTTTTGGCCTTCACTTCATCCAAATGTTGCTTGTAGGAGAGTGTTCGGTCCAAGCATACACCGAGGTACTTGGGGGCTTGCTGGAACTCCAGGTGGTGGTTGCCAACATGCACATCCAGTTCCCTTCTTGCTTCCCGGTTGTAGAGGTGGTAAGCTGCAGACACTGTTTTGCCCATGCTGAGCTGAAGATGCCACTTCTGGAGGTAGTTTGCCAGGATGCCCATGTCTCGGTTGAGGCCATCTTCCATCGCCTTCCATGTTGGACGTCGAAGCATGATAGCCAGGTCGTCCGCATAGCCGTACTTAGTGGATGTTGTATCTGGCAGGTCATGAATGTAGATGTTAAACAACATTGGTGAGAGGACGGATATTATACCACTGATATTATAGCAACATTAGTTAGGATTGTAGAATACAATTATAGAATCCCCAGAAGCAAAGATTTGAGTTTAAATAAATATATATTCAAAGACCCACGATTTTCCCAAAAAATAGCAGATCTACAATTTCATAGCGTGGCACTCGGTGCCGCGCTATGAGCATGTAGATCTATTTTTGAATATTTTTTAATAGCTCAAAGAAATCCAAAAATTACGGAGATGCGTTCCCGGGTTTGAATGGCTGTACCATAGCGCTTATTTCATAATGATGGCACAGAATGGAGGTCAACGGTGACCTTTAGAATGGGAATGTGAAGTATTCTGATGTTAAAGAATACTCTGAAGATTCTTGCAGGGGCCCTCATACAAGGTTATTATGATTATGCATGCACTTCATGGTATCACAACGCCTTAAAAACAAGGCTCCAAACATCCCAAAACAAACTTGTAAGGCTACTTCTTGGCCTCAATCACAGAACCCATCTAACCCCTGCTCATTTTGCTAGGATTGGATGGCAGACAGAGTACAGCAACTTGCTATGGACCTGGTCTTCAAGATACACCACAACATTGGAATCCCCCTGTATTTGTCTTAATACTTCCAAAATGTTAAAGAAGTCCATGATCATAACACCAGAGGCAGCTCCACTAATCATGTTCAACCCAGATTTGGCTCAACAAAGGGAATGAACTCGTTCTCATGCTATTCATCAAAAATGTGGAATGCCCTACCAAAAGGAGTAAAGGAGTGTAAAACCCTACTCACTTTCAAAACTGCCCTAAAGATACACCTTCAGGAGGCTGCAATTCTAAAATGGCCCCTGTCTAAGTCTTAACCTACCCCAAGTCCTAATCTACCCCCCTACCCACCCCCCCCCCCCTTTCTCCTTCTTCTCTTGTACATATTTTTCACTCTTCATACCAGTAACCTGTAAACTGATTGTATGACATTCTGTATAGTAGTGTGTATATCTGTCTGTCTCTTATATGTATCATGATTTGTGTGCATGGGGATCTCATCTTAAACAAGCTTAGTGCTTAATGAGTCTTCCAGTTTAGTAGACCTTGTATTGTGAATTTGTACTTCCATGTACTGCCATTCTCATGTCTTACTAAATAAAGTACATCAATCAATCAATCAATCAATCAATCAATCAATCAATCAAAAGGAGAGGCAGGGGGTTTCCCAGGCAGCCATGCAGGGACCATGGTGACAACTGTCCCCCTGCCTGCAGCCCAACAGTTGTCTCTGCAGAGCTATTTCCAGACCCTCCTGTCCTGACACACTGTCCACCTGTCCACACTGTCCACACTGTCCACCTGTCCTCTGACACACTGACCCCCACGCAGCCATCAGCTGCTGCCAGGGCCAGCGGGTTGTTTGTCACAAACCTGCTTATCGGCTACTGGCAGAGTGGAAACCTTGTATGTCCAAAAAACAGTGGTGTAAAGTAACTAAGTACATTTACTTAAGTGTGCTTAAGTAACAATTTTTTTTTTTTTTTTACAGGAGTATTTCTAATTTGCAGTACTTTTACTTCTACTCCACTACATCTCAGGGGCAAATATTGTACTTTTACTCCACTACAATTATTTGAAAACTTTAGTTACTAGTTACTTTGTAGATTTAGATTATTATTACAAAACATACATTAACCACTTCAGCCCTAGATACATTTCGGCCATTTGAGCTCACAATGCGACGCATTGTGAGCTTCTAGATCTGCTATTTTCAAAACATTTTACATTTTATACATTTGAAAACTTGTGAAATGGGACATAATGAATACTTTTTACTTTGGTACTTTAAGTACATTTTGATACAAATACCTTTGTACTCAAGTCAATTCTGAATTTCTGACTTCTGACCCCTGTTTGCCATGGATCCAATGTACTTATTATTTTAGTCACAAGCTTTTGTTGATGCTTTTCACTGGTTCAATGTTTATAAAAGCCCATAGACACATGCTGTATATTTAATATATAAATATTAATTTAATATAAAATACAAAAGCCCATAGACACATGCTGTATATTTAATATATAAATATTAATTTAATATAAAATATAAAAGCCCATAGACACACTTTGATTGATTGAATATTTGACAGTTTAAAAGTACAGTAGTATATGTAAAAAACTAAACAAATGGATAATCACAAAAAAACTAATACTTGTTCCCATTGTTGTCCATCAACTTAACCACTTCCACCTTAAAAATGTTTTACAAAGCAAAAATAGCTGATGTACAAGCTCACGTGATGAGCTTGTAGATCGGCTATTTTTGCTACTTTTGTGTGACACTATGACAAAGTAGGGCATTCATTTAAGAGAGAACACAAAAAGTTTAAATATGGAGATACAAGGTTTCTGCCCGACAACAACGTTATGAGTGCGGAGACGCGACGTGTGTGCACACGCACACGCACGCACGCACGCACGCACGCACGCACGCACGCACGCACGCACGCACGCACGCACGCACGCACGCACGCACGCACGCACGCACGCACGCACACACACACACACACACACACACACACACACACACACACACACACACACACACACACACACACACACACACACACACACACACACACACACACACACACACCTGTTGACTGGTATCTGCTTTCATATGGTTGTGATGGGGGGCCGGTACTGGCAGGCTGGGGACAGGTGGCCCCCTCAGGCGGTGGGTCGGGGTGGCCCCCTGGTACCCAGTCACAAGTGCCACCAGGCCACGGTGACCTAATTCTTAGAGCCAGAGCCATGGCCGACTTTTGGGTTCGATGCCGATCCCCATTTTAGAGAGTCCTGACCTAGAGCAGCAAATGACCCACGTTTTGTAAAAATTTAAGTGGAAAATCTTTCGAAAAGCTTTTGAATTGAATTTGATTTGATTTAAGTTTAATTAGCAGCTTTTATTATAAAAACTAACAAGGAAACATGTAAATATAAAACACACCCTTTTATTTTATTTGACCACTTGAGCCTTAAAGGGGAATTTTGGACCACGGTTTTCTTACCTTTTCTATGATGTTATGATATCTTAGGATGAATGGTACAGTAGAAACATTTCATAACTCATAAAAATAAAAATAAAAAACAAGTCTCTCTAGACGAGATTGAAATCTTGAGATTGAAATCTCGTCTAGAGAGACTTCAGTTATTTTGTTGCATAGTGTTCTGTCACGATGAACGTCAGATCTCTCACACACACAAAAAAAGCAATTGAAATACGTGATCTAACACAATGATCTAACACAATGATCTAACACAAGGCCACAAGTCACGTTTTAGGCTGCATGTGCAATATCAAAATCCAACATCACTGATCTATAAGCTCACAGAGCGTAGGGTATGTGCATGTGTGTGCGTTATATAATATTGTACTTTAGGCCACATAATGATGCCCCCCCCCCCCCCCCCCGTTTTGTTCCCCGAGATCAAAGAAGAAAAAAAAACGGCCGATGAGGGAAGACCAGAGGGGTTCAGCACATGACCCCCCCCCTCCACCATCCACTGTGTGTGTGTGTGTGTGTGTGTGTGTGTGTGTGTGTGTGTGTGTGTGTGTGTGTGTGTGTGTGTGTGTGTGTGTGTGTGTGTGTGTGTGTGTGTGTGACAGACAGTGTCCCTCTTAGATTTGCCTTTTAACTGCCTCTTCAGATCCGCTTTTAGGTTGTTGCTCCTCCTGTGTGATCTGTGAGATCAAACTGTCTTTTGAAGTGGAGAGTCTCTCTCTCTCTCTCTCTCTCTCTCTCTCTTTCTCTCTCTCTCTCTTTCTCTCTCTCTCTCTCTCTCTCTGGTTTTCAGATGAAGGAGGAGCACACAGAGGTATATATCCATGGGGTCTCTCTCTCTCTCTCTCTCTTCCCTCTCTCTCTCTGTTCCTCTCTTCAGTCTCTGCCAACATCCACCAGCGGTGATAGAAACCAGAGGATCACCTCCTCCACCTCTCCACCTCTCCACCTCCTCCACCTCTCCACCTCTCCACCTCTCCACCTCCTCCACCTCTCCACCTCACAGGCCACGCGATGCGACGCATTGTGAGCTTGTAGATCTGATATTTTCAAATGGCCAAATGTATATAGGGCTGAAGTGGTTAATGTATGTTTTGTAATAATAATCAAAAAAGTAACTAGTAACTAAAGTTTTCAAATAATTGTAGTGGAGTAAAAGTACAATATTTGCCTCTGAGATGTAGTAAAAGTAAAAGTACTGAATTCTTTTTTACAAGTACAGTAACAGTACTTGAGTAAATTGAGTAAATGTAAATTCTGGGGCCAAAAATACATTTCAGATCTTTCTGCTAACGTGTGTGTGAACCACCCTGACCTTTAGGTCATCTGAGGTCAGGTCTGTTTTCTGTCCCTGGAAAGAGGAACTAAACGTGGAGAAGCTTCGTGCGGTCAGTGTTTTTATGCCCCCCCCCCCCCCCCCCCCCCACACACACACACACACACACACACACACACACACACACACACACACACACACACACACACACACACACATACATATCTGTAAGGAACTCCAGGCAGGGATGCTCTAACTCTCAGTCCTTTTTAATCCATTACGACCGGGGAACGCATCTGTGTGTCATTTTAAGATTTCTTTGGGCCATTCAAAAATAGCAGATCTACAAGCTCATAGCGCGGGCACTATGAGCTTGTAGATCTGCTATTTTTGAAAATTTGTGAAAGTTTGCGCAAATCTTTGTCAAATGTCTGAACAAATGTCTTCATTTTTCTGTTGTTGCTACTATTGTTGCTCCATCAGTGGTATTATTATTATTATTATTATTATTATTATTATTATTCTATTATTATTATTATTATTACACTTATAATATTATATAAAACTATCAGTGGTATTATTATTATTATTATTATTATTATTATTATAATATTATATAAAACTATCAGTGGTGTTTATCAACGACCCCCAAAATCAATGATATGTATTTAGCCGCATATGTTGTTTCAGGGAGCCCCCCCCCCCCCCCCCCCCCAGAAGCAATGATTTGAGTAAAAAAAAAAAAATATTCAACACAAATGTTCAAGATTTTTCAATAATAGCAGATCTACAAGCTCGTACGAGCTTGTAGATCTGCTATTATTGAATAGCCCCAAAGTATAAAATAATGGCTACAGCTAAACATCAGAAAAAGCGTTCTGGTCTTAATGGGTTAAAACAAACTGCCAGA
>NW_027660511.1:32500-36761 GCF_963280865.1 Gymnoscopelus braueri | reverse complement strand
AAGAGATCTTGAAATAAATCATTTTGAAAAAATGATTGTCTTTATATGTCTGTTTGTGAGTCCTTGACGTTAAAGTGTTTGAAGAAGCACTGATTTACAACAGGGTGGAGGCACAGTGTGCCATGAGACAACAGGGTGGAGGGCACAGTGTGCCATGAGACAACAGGGTGGAGGCACAGTGTGCCATGAGACAACAGGGTGGAGGCACAGTGTGCCATGAGACAACAGGGTGGAGGCACAGTGTGCCATGAGACAACAGGGTGGAGGCACAAGTGTGCCATGAGACAACAGGGTGGAGGCACAGTGTGCCATGAGACAACAGGGTGGAGGCACAGTGTGCCATGAGACAACAGGGTGGAGGCACGCTAGTGTGCCATGAGACAACAGGGTGGAGGCACAGTGTGCCATGAGACAACAAGGTGGAGGCACAGTGTGCCATGAGACACCACCAGGTATTATTGTTGCAATATACAAGTATACAAAAAAGTATAAAAACCTTTTAATTGTGACCGTTGTGTAAATGCGACCTTTTAATTTACTACTGTATATCAGTTCCCAATACAGAAACACATTCTTTACCCTAAAACCACTATTTTAATCACTTTCAACCTGGCCTCACTATTTTGGGCAGGTCATTATATATAGTATATATATATATAATATATATATATATATATATATATATATATATATACATGTCATTATATATATATATATATAATATAATATAATATATATATATATAATATATATACATGTCATTATATATATATATATATTTTTTGGACCTTTTTTCCCTCCAAATTATTTTTTAAACGGAAATAGCAGATATGAGCCACAGCATATTGTGCGACCCACGCACGCACGCACGCACGCACGCACGCACGCACACACACACACACACACACACACACACACACACACACACACACACACACACACACACACACACACACACACACACACACACACACACACACACACACACACACACACACACACACACACACACGCACACACACACAGGAATGCTTTTCCTACACACTTTTCCTTCCCTCGGGCGGTCTGGGCTCTGACACAGGGCAAAGTCAACAGATAGTGAGCCTCTCCCCTCTTTGCCCTATATGTCACTCAGGGGCGTAGCACCAAATTCTGGGCCCTGGGGAAAAATATTCACTGTGGGCCCCCCTAAGATTTTTTTTCTTTAAAAAAGACGAAAAAAATACTTTTTTTTTTTTTTTTTTTTTTTTTTTTGGGGGGGGGGCCCTAGTAACTCAGTCCCACTTACACCCCCCCTGTGACGCCCTGGTCACTCCATCACTATAACAAACCCACACAGCTCATACAGCGTATAGCAGACTAACAAACCCACACAGCTCATACAGCGTGTAGCAGACTATTGTGGAAAAGGCTCTGTTGTGTACAGGGCCGTAGGACGGAGCCAAAGATAATCAGCAGGACTGATGGAATGCTCTCCACCGTGGCTGAACTCTAGCAGTGGGCGGGAAAAGGAACATGTACTCAAGTAACTGCATTTAAGTAAAACATTTTAACTTTTCTTGAGTATTTCCCATTTTACAACACTTTATACTTCTATTCCACTACATCTCAAATATCGTCGCTGTTGGGCAGAAATCTCCATATTTTAACTTTGTGTGTTTTTTGGTAAATTAATGCCCTAGTCGATCATGCCTCACACAAAAGTAAAAAGTATAAAATTGCTATTTTTGAATTTGAACCCTGAAAAGTAACAGTTTTGGACATGAGGTTCCCATCCGACAGACAATATTGGACTTTTTCACTCCACAGACAGCTTTAGTTACTTTGAAACATACATGAATCATTTAAGCCCTATTTTTATACTTAAAACATAGAAGATGAAACACATTTGAAACATTTTGAAGGAAGAATAAATACATTTTAAATTGTGAAACAGGACATTCAGCATAGGCTAATTAGTGCTTTCACTTTTGGTACTTTAAGTATATTTTGAGGCCAATACCTTTGCACTTTTAACGCAAGTAACATTTAGAATACAGGACTTGAGTAGATCGTCTCTGTTGGGTGGAAACCTCATAAGTCCAAAACTGATTTGAGTTCAAAAATAGCAAAAGTAGCAGATTTACAAGCTCAAAACTTGATGCGTTGCGCCTCTTTTCGAGCTTGTAGATCTGCTACTTTTGGTGCTTTTGTGTGACGCTGTAATACGATCAAGTAGGGCATTCATTTATGAAAAAAAAAAACCCACACACACACACACACACACACACACACACACACACACACACACACACACACACACACACACACACACACACACACACACACACACACACACACACACATTCACATCATGAGGTGGAGTGAGATTATTATGAGGCTAATGCAGCAGAGCAACATGCATACATGTGCTGTTTGATTGACTGAAGCCATCATCACATCACAGCTCCATGTCAGAGGATATTAAGGTACAAATGTATGTATTTGGCTGTGGACCCCTCAAAGTATTTTGTGCCAGGGACCTGCAGAAGCAAAGATATGAGTAAAATGTTTGCTTTAATTTTTTTATTTTTTTTTCAAAGATTTGCACACATTTTCATGATTTTTGAATAGCCAAAGTATAAAATATGGTCAAAGTGGTTAAAATAATTGTGACGCTATATTAACTAATTTCGCTGGGGACCCCCTGGTGCCCCCCCCAAGGACCCCTGGTTCGAGGTAGTTTTACTTGGGTATTACTACATCTCAGAAGCAAAATATTGTACTTTTTTACTCCACTATATTTATTTGACAACTTTAGTTACTAGTTACTTTGCCGATTGAGATTGAAATGTAATTTGTATTTTTTAATAGCTGAGGTATAGAATCGGGCTTAAGTGGTTAATGAGCAATAATAATATTCAAATGACATATATAATATATAATGATGATTCTGAAATGGGCAGTCTATATACGTAATGAATACTTTAACTTTTGCTACTTTAACTTTAACCCCAGCATCTGTATAGTCGGGAAAGCTTTCACGGAAAATAGAAGATGGACAAGCTCACACCGTGTCGCAGCCAAAGCTTTCCCCACAACAACAGAAAACAGAAAAGACACTAGTATAGAGCCCTGAGGGGCTCCGGTGAACCATGTATAGGGTTTAAGTGGTTAAGTATATTTTTATGCTAATACTTTTGTACTTTTACTTGAGTGAGATTGTGAATGCAGTATTGCTATAACCTTTACTTTAGTCCAACATTTGAGTACTTCTTCCACCGCCTGCGTGTGTGTGTGTGTGTGTGTGTGTGTGTGTGTGTGTGTGTGTGTGTGTGTGTGTGTGTGTGTGTGTGTGTGTGTGTGTGTGTGTGTGTGTGTTTGGGGGTGGGTGTCATCTTTCTTCTCTCTCTGCTTTCAGTTCCAAAGTGAATCCCATCCTGTGTGTTTTTCTTGGTTTGTTCTTGTCTCTGCTGTCACAGAGAATGTTATTATTATAGTCTTCAAGTTGTTCTCTTTGTGGACGTCCAATGTCAATAAAAAGACAAAAAAAAAAAAGGTTTCGGGGGGGAGTCGTGCCTAAGAGGAAGAGAGGGGGTTTGTGGGAAACGGAGTTCCCCTTTTTAACAATTCCCACTCTGGTCCTGTCTGTAGCAGAGAGAGGCCCATGCCGTTCACATTTACATTTATCTCCCGCCTCGTCCCCGCGTTCCCTTTCGCGTGTCTCTCAGTGATGACGTCATCATCGTGCGACCAGGTCCTCACGGTCCCTCGTCTATGCTGGGCTTGCGCTTCTGGATGGTGACCCTGCGGATGGACGCTTTGGACGTCAGCTCCGGTTTGGGGACAAACTGCTCCGTCAGGATCTGCAGCACGGCGTCCATCTTGTATTCCATGGACTGGACCTGCAGGCCATTCAGCACAAAGCACAGAGAGGATACAGATGAGTGGTGGAAAGTATCGGAATCAACATGCATGAAGCTCCATCACTTTGTTGTTTTCCAGAAAGGAAAGATACAGGACAAACATTAATGAAGCATAAAAAAGATTAAGATATCTATAAAAACACAATACGGTTTTTACTTCTGTTTCTTTCACACAATTATGAGGTCCTTTTAGTTTACATTTTCCTGTAAAACTGTACTTTTTACTCCACTACGAGTATTTGTCCATTTTAGTAACTAGTAACTAGTAATAACTTATAATAAGTTATAAGTAATGTAATAAATTATAATATAATAACTAATAATAATCTAGATTATTATTAGATTAGATTATTATT